>NW_015505290.1:12203-26200 GCF_001515645.1 Sinocyclocheilus grahami | reverse complement strand
CTTGAGAGATAGGTGGCGGTAAAGCACTTATAAGTCTGCGATCCGCCGTAAAGCAAGAAGACGACGACACCTCACGCGCCTGCTGTTGAGAACGCGCTCAGGACAGTTCGGACATTGCGTGAATCGGAGGTAAAATTGTTTTGTGTCTTTACACATCAATTTATCATCACGAGCTGCAGGGTTTAATTTGGTTTTGTTTGTGTATGGTTTTTTTTACTCTTAAAGACGTGATTCCCATTCACCTCCATTACAAGACTGACAGACTTTGTTTGTGTTCTACTGAAGAAACAAAGTCACCTACATCTTGGATGCCCTGGGGGTAAGCAGATAAACATCAAATTTTCATTTTTGGGTGAACTATCCCTTTAAGTGAATTAACTAATAATATATATTTAAATAAAAAAACTACTTTCCATAATTTATTATATTGGACTGTAAACATTACAACAGTCTAATAAAAGATACAGTCTCACAAACGTATTAAGGTGTGCTTTGGAAAAAGCTTTTAAAAGTAGTACAGCTTAATTAAATAAAAGCTCTTTAAAGCTCCCATTAATGATCAGAGATTAGCAAGAGCTGGATGAGAGGGCGGGGTTTTGAACTGGAGAAGTAATAGTAGCTCTTGTAAAGTACTGACCTGCTCACAGATATTTAATGTAGGCTAGCAAAACAAACAATAAACCATGAAAACAGCAGCTCTGTAAGCAACCGATACAGTGCAAAAAAGTGATGAAGAGAAGAGAGAGACAGGCAGAGAGGAAGTGACAGTAAGCCTGACCTTCATGGGGATGTTTGTGATGGTGGTGGAGGCCAAATCAAAGTGCTGCTGAACCAGCACATTCAGTTTACAGGCTAGATACCGTCCAGCTCGCACACTGTGAACCTCACTGCTCAACACTGACGAGAGCTGCACACACACAACAGACAATACAATTATAATTATATATTTTTTCTCTATAAATAACTATATAGAAGTTTTTTTTCTTATGGAAATCCCAATGAAATTCTTTTTTCATTTATGGTACTAATGAAGAGAAAGTTCCTACCGCTTTCTTTTGCCGATCCGAGACCAGAGTTTCTTCACCTTGAGGATAGATGTGGACCAGCACAAGCTCACACTGCTGAATTGGCATTAGTCTGCACAGTAAAAACACATTACAGTAAGAATATGAGCATGTTGACAATAAAACTGACTCCAGAGATATCAGAACTGACCTGTCAGATCCTGCTGCCCGTTTGTTTTGCTCCTGAATGGTTTCCAACACACATTCCTCCAGCATTCTGACATGAGTATCACTAAAAGAAGACAAAATAGAAAAGACATTTGTAGTACACTAGGGGGAAAAAACAATACGTTATTAAAATGTGTTTTAATTATGTTTGCTCACCAAGGCTGCATTAATGTAATGAAAACTACAGTAAAAACAGTGATACTGTGAAATATAATTGCAATTTAAAGCAACTGTTTTCTGTGATGGCAAAGCTGAATTTTCAGCATCATTACTCCAGTCTTCAGTCTCGCATGATGCTTCAGAAATCATTTTAATATGCTGATTTGGTGCTCTGAATGCATTTCTTATTATTATCAATGCTGAAAAAATTGCATTAAATGCTGCTTAATATTTTTAACGCTTAATATATGAATACAAATATTTAGTTCTCACCTTTTGGCATTGGTGAGACAAATAATGCGCCCCCTGTTGGCTACTCTGTCAGCTGTGTCCATCAGAGTGGTACGAGACTCATGCTGATATTCTGTGATCTTACACAGTGATTCCACAGCCGCCACCAGCCCGTGCAGGACACTGCAGCATTCAGGATCCTGACGAGGGTTTGGAGGCCCAACAGCTGCCAAAGCAGTCATCAGCTAACAAACACCACAGACATACACTTACAGTTTTTCTTGATTGCTAACACACTATAAATGATTCATTTGACCCAATTTCACAAACCATTCATTCAGTTCTCGAAACAAATACACATATTTCAAAACTTTTAACACATTTCACCTCTTTTCACACACGTTCCAATTTGCGAAATCTTTTCTGTAAAACTCGACACAAAAACACCCTCATTTTGCACAGATTTGACCATGCTCAGAAGACACAAGTACACAATATAATTACCTCAAGCATCACAAAACGAATTTTCAGCATCATTACTCCAGTCTTCAGTCTCGCATGATGCTTCAGAAATCATTTTAATATGCTGATTTGGTGCTCTGAATGCATTTCTTATTATTAACAATGCTGAAAAAATTGCATTAAATGCTGCTTAATATTTTTAACGCTTAATATATGAATACAAATATTTTAGTTCTCACCTTTTGGCATTGGTGAGACAAATAATGCGCCCCCTGTTGGCTACTCTGTCAGCTGTGTCCATCAGAGTGGTACGAGACTCATGCTGATATTCTGTGATCTTACACAGTGATTCCACAGCCGCCACCAGCCCGTGCAGGACACTGCAGCATTCAGGATCCTGACGAGGGTTTGGAGGCCCAACAGCTGCCAAAGCAGTCATCAGCTAACAAACACCACAGACATACACTTACAGTTTTTCTTGATTGCTAACACACTATAAATGATTCATTTGACCCAATTTCACAAACCATTCATTCAGTTCTCGAAACAAATACACATTTCAAAACTTTTAACACATTTCACCTCTTTTCACACACGTTCAAATTTGCGAAATCTTTTCTGTAAAACTCGACACAAAAACACCCTCATTTTGCACAGATTTGACCATGCTCAGAAGACACAAGTACACAATATAATTACCTCAAGCATCACAAAACGAACTCAAACAACACACATTTATCTAAGTAACAAAACTGATGACACACCAGTCAGAATCTCTGGATGATATAAACAGGAGCACAGGTGATTATGTGCTTTGGTAAATTAATCCTACTGGTGGGAGTCAAAGAGGAAGAGGAGATGAAAAGAAAAATGAAGGGATGGGGTCAAAGGTAATTTGTTCCTGATGAAATACAAAGCACTATATTTGACCTTGCTGGCCTACAGATGAGCCTACAGGCTCATCTACAGGGTTTCTATACGTACACATACAATATAATTACAGTACACACAGTAGCAGTACTTTAGATGAGAGAACTTTCACTATTATATGTACAGTAAATACTGTAGCACATGTTGTACAGCCTCAGCACATGTAGCACATGTATCTGCACCCCTCTATTTATGTTGCATACTGTAATTAGACACTGACTTGCAAAATTATTCCTTATTCCCAAAAGCAGGTTTTTTAATTGATTTCACTAGTGTTCTCTAGGCAGGAAAGTAGTGTTTTTGATAGGCATGTGTGTGTCATCTGAGGCCAAAGATTGGATTCTGATGATAGAGAACATTGTTTTTGACTAAAATATCTGATTTTGACCAGGAAGTCTGATGTTTGTACAAGTGGGTGTGTAGTTGCGAGAAAACGGTTAATTGTTTCATGAATTGTGTGTTAGCAATCGAGGAAAACTTTAACACTAGCTCAACACAATGCTCAGATTACTCTGGTACAAGAAGGGTGCTCCATATGGATGTGCAGAGTGACAGATGTGCGTTTTTACCTGCTGTGTGTTCTGGTCCTCTTGCTTCCAGCTGTTCAAGATGTGAACCTCAGAATCGCTCACAATGTAGTTCACCTGAGAGACATTAAAGGAATAGCTTACCCCCCCCAAAATTGATCTCTCTCATTATTTACTTACCCACATTTCATTCTTAAATTTCATATGCTGTTTTTTTCCCCAAGGAGCATTAAAAAAAGGAACATTTTTGAAGAATTTTCACACAATTCTTTATAGCCTTTTTCAAACAGTTCAAAGTAGGGCTGGGTTAACCATATTGATTCTTAAAACCCAAGATCAATCTTTTAGTCTATGCTGATTTATCTTGATGAAAATAAAACGGTGCCAAACTAAATTTCACTAAACATTATTTATAGCACGCCTCCTATACAATAATCACAATAAGTTTTGTTACTTTGATATGAAACAAAGTCTCAGCTTTTAAATTCTGTTCAAGCATTCAGGCAGCACGGAGCGCACATAAACAGATCATACTCACCTTCTTACTACTAGTTACAGCAAGAAACAAAAATGAATGAATGTCAGAAGGTTTGCTGAAAGAAACAATTTACTGAAATGTATCATGTCTCATGTAATCTAGCAGTGTTTCAACCGTGGAAAGATGTCAATAAAACATTATATTTGTATGTATACATTATAGAACTCTAGAGAGGAGCATTGTGCTAAATATATACACTATACTCCATATTAATACTTAACCTGTTAGTGATCTTAAATATCATGTTTGAATTCATGTCTCTTTATATTATGTGTTGTGTGTGACACTTGTTAATTTTTAACCTTTGATATTATAGTAATGTACCAGTTTTACACGTAGTTTACAGCACTAGTTGATATTGTTTTCCTTCAGAAAAAAATGGACATGTTTTACTTTAGTAAAGTAGACACACCTATATATCCAAATGTCAGTTCAATCAGTTCTGAATCGAATCCAAATCAAATCGATTCGTGAAATCGGTGTCGATACTAGTTAATAGTGACTACAGCTATAAACAGCTCCAGTTTCTATACACTCACCAGTTTCTTGGTGGGGTAAACGTCGTACACGATCCGGCAGTACTCCATGGAGCACTCAATCGCACACGTCCAGAGACATTTGGACACTGGAGCCAGAGGAATCACACCCTGCGAGCGGCTTTTGGTCAGCATGTCACATTCAATCAGCTGCCGGCAGGACTCTGCCATGTACGGGCAGTGATCGACCACAAGGGCCGTCTTGTGTGAAACTGAGAACATCCTCATCCTGCAGCACAGAGATTGTGGAAAATCAAATATGCACTTTAAATATATGACTATATGGCAGGAGTAACGTTAGCCAACCCTGCTCTGGAGATGGTTGTCGACATTTCTTTCTGGAAAGAAAATGTATTTAGTGTTACAAAAGAAACGATTTAAGCAATAAAGAGTTGACGAGGGTTATTTAATTAATCTGAATTACTTAGACAATAGCAGTTGTTATTTTGTCACCTTTGTGTCACAGAAATACAGCTAGCTTTAGCTTGCTAGCATCGCCTGCTAGTTTTCCATCGATGGTAAATGCGCCTTCAGTAAGACAACTCGCATAGAAAATGGTGGTATATAATTGTATTGGGAAACATATACCCCAAAACAAATGATAAGACTATTAAAAACAAAACGGAACAAGGCGGATTAGCAAACAACCTGTCAGAAGCAAAATAAAAGCGCACGTTACTCACTTCCGTCCTAAGAACGCAAATAAAACGGTACTAGTGCAAAGTGACATCCTAGGGGCATGACTGACATATTCATTTCAGTCTTAAGTAGTAATAACAATAAAGAAATAATTCCATCTCAATTGTATTGGGAAACATATACCCCAAAACAAATGATAAGACTATTAAAAACAAAACGGAACAAGGCGGATTAGCAAACAACCTGTCAGAAGCAAAATAAAAGCGCACGTTACTCACTTCCGTCCTAAGAACGCAAATAAAACGGTACTAGTGCAAAGTGACATCCTAGGGGCATGACTGACATATTCATTTCAGTCTTAAGTAGTAAAAATAACAATAAAGAAATAATTCCATCTCGAATCTGCACTTTATGATCACACATTTTTTTTATTATTACAAAACTTGTAGAAACATACAGAAACAGGGAAGCGAGACATGAATATATTCCAACAAAAAGCAATTATAAAAATAAAAACAGAAAACAAATATTCTGTATTTGCATGTCAAATGAATTATTATCGATACATAAAAGTGCAAAAATAAACTTACATTCTTTTAGAAAAGTTGCCATAATACATCAAAAGTTTGGCACTCTTTTTGTTATTAGTAAGTCTAAGAGATGAAACAAGAGAGTCCAATTCAACAAGAAAAATGGGGAAAGACAAAGGAGATTTAAGCCATTTTTGCTTATGAATGAAGGATTTTGCATTCAATATAAGAAAATTAACAATATATTCAACAGATAATAGCTTTGGATTTTCATAATAAAAGATAACATCTTTGAGGACGAAGGTATGGGACACATTTGTAAGGTTAGAAACATAGGTGCTTAAGTCAACCCATCATTTGTTGGTAACACCACAATCAAAAAACAAATGGGCAGCTGTTTCCTCAACAAAACCACAAAACGAACGAGATTCATCAACATTAGTATATTTAGAAATAGACAAATTAACGGGGTCAATTTTATGAAGGATTTTATAATGAATCTCCTTAACCTTGTAAGAAATGCTAAATTTACTTGGCAAAAGCCAAGCCTTTTTTCAATTTATATTTGTTATAAAGGAACCCCAATAGAATTCTTGGAGTAATCTTTCTCTTTGTCTGAAATATTTTGCGGATATGTCTGTTGTTGCATTTCCGATCTAAAATCCCGATACCACCCAAACATAAAGCTGGATAAACACTGTTGCCTTTACTGAATTGAAGGGGACTTTTAATTAAATGGGTTAAGCCTACTGGGATGGCTTTCATCAAAGTATTATATTCCTTTGGTGGGACTGGAAAATTATGGAGATTCATAAATTGTTTGTAAGTTAAAATATTACCAAAATCATCAAACACAGATAGAATACTGTTCAAGTTGTTATTAAACCATCTAGGGGGAAAAAGAGACTTATTTCTAACAGCTATATCAGCATTATTCCAAAGAAGAACTTTGTGGGGGGAGAAACCATGGACAAAACACAATTTCCACGAAAGAAGACATTGCTGATGGAAGTTAGATAAGGAAATAGGTAACTTGCCAGGCAAGAAATTACATTTTAGTAAGAAAGACAGGCCACCAAGTTGGTCAAATATCTTATTTGGAATAACTTTATGATCACACATGTGTCTTTACGTGTCTCAGACAGACGTCAGACAAACACTGTAATCTCTTCAACAAACACCTAACAGCAAAGAAATGCAAGCACATTTATGTTGTCAAATGAACACACAACATTTGTTGACTAGGCTTTTCAATTGACATAAAGACCTCCTTTACATTTTATGGCAACAGCAGAAATAACAACAAAAATATTAACGTAAAACACATAAGATAAAATAAAGTGCATGATTTCAGTACTATTTTCAAATGAAAGTCTCAGACTTAACACAATTAAGTATCTATATTAAACCATCAAAATTAGAACAGAAAAATCAATAAACACCTTAAAGTCCCCATGAAATAATTTGTAATTTTTTTGGCTTTTAGTTTGAAAATGTTAGCCTTATAGTTATCTATAAGCTGTGCTCCAAAATGATGACACAATTTGTATTTAGAAGATATAAGCATTCAAAACCTACAGTCTCTCACTTCCGGCAATATGAATCTGAAATGTCGTTTCGGTGTGGACAGGGGTTATCAAGGGCGCTCTGACCGGTTTGTGCACTCTCAGAAAAAAAGGTACAAAAACTGGGGCAGTACCTTTTCCAAATGTATGCCTTTTAGGTACTAATATGTATCTTTAAGGTACCATTATGCACCCTTTAGGTAAAAATGTGTACCGTTTGAAAAGGTACCACCCCAGTGACAGCCTTTGTACTTTTTATTTTCGAAGAGTGCAGTTACGCAGCCCCATATGCCAAACTGCCATGCACTGTGTTGTGACTCCTATATCATATCCAGCATTACGCTACAGCAATTTGAGCTATACAGTAGCTCTTCTGTAGCTCCTCATGAGCTCTTGATGTTGAAACCTGCCGTCCCAAAAACATATTCTCATACTGGTCAATTTTTATTGTTTATTTATTCATTTATTCATTATTATTATTTAGAATTTTAAATATTTTATAAAAGCTCAGTTTATAACCTCACTGTGACTATAGGCTACACAGATGTTGCCATCATGGAAAGTATAACAAATCAAGGGTAATTTGCTTGAAGGTATTGACTGTCAAGTATGTTTGCGTAGATTGTTCTGTTTGTGAACAGCATGAAGGTTATAGATACAGCCACTGCTGAGTAGGTTTGATTAGTCAAATATTAGTCATGCATTGTGTTATCTTCATACAGCATAGCGCCTTCCAGTCTAAAAAGAAGTCTGTCACAGCAGTCAGCTTTACTCTTTACCAATATTCAGAGAATTTCTTAAACTTTTTATCAGCCTTCTCTGGTAAGTATAGTTTAATATCAGTAAGACCTAAATGATCGTTTTAATATTTTCAGGTGTGTTGATTCTGATGTTTTAGATCCTGATGTTTTATTCTGTTCATTCATCTCTCCAAGACAAATGTTTGTAATTTATTCCTTTGATGAATTTATAAACCGAAACTAATAGATTCATTTTTTGGCTTCTGTTAGTTTTGTCTTGTTTTGTCCTGTAATCATTTACACTCCTCGTGTTTGCTTCTTCTGTAATTTATATTAAAGGTGATTCATAGCTTTAGATCAGCTCAGGATTTACAGACTTTACAAAATCATTAAAAGTTTGTATATTCAAAAACTTAAGGATTGAGGATATTGTTTGGCTAAAGATACAAGTTATATAAACAGTTCCAACATGAAACTTTCTTTAATAATCTATTTGATTTTCTGAAATGTTAACCATTCTTATTATTACTTTTTGTTCTGTTCAAATTGAGGGCTTGTGTTGATGTAGAGAAGAGTTGTCACACCTTTTTCTGCTTAAAGGCCTATACATCAAAGTCTTGGCCACATAAAGCTTTAATGGCTTTTCAGCTAAGCAGTCAAGCACGTTTAAGGCTAAATATGTAAATACATTGCTTACCCAACAGCTATAGCAAATTTGCAATTGTACTTTATTTAAAAAAATATATATAATATACATTTTTAGGTAACACTTTCTATGAAGCCCATTTTTACAACACATTATAAGGGTATTCTTAAGGCATTCGAATAAATGCATAATGAATGATAAAAAAAATCTTATAATATGTTTGACAACAATTATGATACATTATAAAAACGTACTTATTTGTGGTCATAACGTTTATGAGTATAATTATGTATAACACAATAAACACCACATTAAATCCACTTAATTTGTAATGGATTATAAGTCTCATATCTTGATATAATTTATTTAAGATCTGTACAGTATCTTACTATCTTACTGATATTACAATAAATATAGTTAAAATAAAATGTGCCATATTACACATTCATCTGATCAGAAATCTGATCTTATGGCTGTTTAATAATTTTTTTGTTTATTTTATTATTGCTGGTGTTGTCATTGTTGTTGTTATTATTTATAAGTGGTCTTGTCTGCTTTAAAGGGGTCATATGATGCTGCTAAAAAGAACATTATTTTGTGTATTTGGTGTAATGAAATGTGTTAATGCGGTTTAAGGTTAAAAAAACACATTATTTTCCACATACTGTACATTATTGTTTCTCCTCTATGCCCCGCCTTTCTGAAACGAGTCGGAAATGTTACGCCCCTCACCATACTGTGATGATGCCCTGTCAGGCCGGAGCAATGATTCAAAAACATGAAAACCCATTATAAACGAGGCATTCGTTGCATCCAGTGGCGAAATAATTATGGATTATAATGAGTTATACTGTCTTTTTACGTGTTGCGTTGCATCGCGCCGCGTAAACATAAAACCATGTCTGCATTTGTGATCTGAAAAATGACAAACAATAAGCCTTACTCTACACTGCCCAAAAAACTAGCTTTAAATATATAAAATATAAAAACTCTTTAAACATAAAAACTTACTTACAGTCTGTGAGTCAGAACAGCCGGCATTGTAGTCTACTCTGCCAGGATCAGGAAACAGTCCTCCATAAAATGTGCTGCACACATCTGAATATTTGGGGGGACGTGTTCTGGAACAGTGTTGTAAATACAACTTAACCATTGATTTCTAGTCGTGTCCATTTTTGGAAGGCCAAACAAAGTAGTTTCGCTTTCAGAATGAAGCACACAGCGTCTTTACGACATGGCGGTGGCAACAACAAAACTACAGCGAGAATAAAAGTTAGGTCTTCTTTCTTTGTGTGAACATTTGGGCAGCGTTATGCAAATCTTCCCACATAGCGACGTAGACATGTGGGGGCGTGTTAGAAAAAGCTGTTTTAGGTAGGTGTGGCTGACTCTTAACTTTTATAAAGAATATCTCTTTGGATTTGAGACTTTAGTCTTTGCAACTTTACAGATCTTCTTTATGCAGCAAGAGCTTGTAACACTCCAAAGAGAAAGGAAAAATTGAAATCGCATCATATGATCCCTTTAAGTAAAGTAACAAGTTAACAATGGCAAGATATGAGACTTGTAATACATTATAACTATCCATTGTAAGTTAAGTGGATGCATTGTGTTCATTGTGTACTGTATTATAAATCATCATAATCTGAAAAGCTATAACCACAAATAAAAAATAAGTTTATAAGTAAAAAATAAGTAAATATTGTAATGCATTAAATCTGTTGTTATGATTACTCATGAGATGATACAGCATATTATAAGTTTTTTTAATAATACATTTTGCATTCATTATTATGCCTTAAGAATACTCGTATGATGTATTATAAATACGGGCTTGCTCAGTTGGATTGAGATTTGGGATATTTGGAGGCCAAGGCAACACCTTGAACACTTTGTCATGTTCCTCAAACCATTGAAGTTTGCATTATACTGCTGAAAAAAAGGCCATGAAGGGGTGTACGTGGTCTGCAACAATCTTTAGGTAGGCGGTTTGTGTCAAAGTAACATCCACATGAATGCCAGGCCCCTAGGTTTCCCAGCAGAACATTGTCCAGGTCATAACACTGCCTCCACCATCCTGCCTTTTTCCCAAAGTGCATCTTTCTGCCATCTCTTCCCCAGTTAAAAGATGCACACACACCCAGCCATCCACTTGATCTAAAAGAGTGATTTATCAGATCACGCAATCCTTCTTCCATTGCTCCATGATCCAGTTCTGATGCTCACATGCCCATTATCGGTGGTTTCGGTGTGGACAGGGGTTATCAAGGGCGCTCTGACCGGTTTGTGCACTCTCAGAAAAAAAGGTACAAAAACTGGGGCAGTACCTTTTCCAAATGTATGCCTTTTAGGTACTAATATGTATCTTTAAGGTACCATTATGCACCCTTTAGGTAACAATGTGTACCTTTTGAAAAGGTACCACCCCAGTGACAGCCTTTGTACTTTTTATTTTCTAAGAGTGCAGTTACGCAGCCCCATATGCCAAACTGCCATGCACTGTGTTGTGACTCCTATATCATATCCAGCATTAAGCTACAGCAATTTGAGCTATACAGTAGCTCTTCTGTAGCTCCTCATGAGCTCTTGATGTTGAAACCTGCCGTCCCAAAAACATATTCTCATACTGGTCAATTTTTATTGTTTATTTATTCATTTATTCATTATTATTATTTAGAATTTTAAATATTTTATAAAAGCTCAGTTTATATTAATATAACCTCACTGTGACTATAGGCTACACAAATGTTGCCATCATGGAAAGTATAATAAATCAAGGGTAATTTGCTTGAAGGTACTGACTGTCAAGTATGTTTGCGTAGATTGTTCTGTTTGTGAACAACATGAAGGTTATAGATAAAGCCACTGCTGAGTAGGTTTGATTAGTCAAATATTAGTCATGCATTGTGTTCGTTGCATCCAGTGGCGACATAATTATGGATTATAATGACTTATACTGTCTTTTTACGTGTTGCGCTGCATCGCGCCGCGTAAACATAAAACCATGTCTGCATTTGTGATCTGAAAAATGACAAACAACAAGCCCTACTCTACACTGCCCAAAAAACTCACTTTAAATATATAAAATATAAAAACTCTTTAAAAATAAAAACGTACTTACAGTCTGTGAGTCAGAACAGCCGGCATTGTAGTCTACTCTACCAGGATCAGGAAACAGTCCTCCATAAAATGTGCTGCACACATCTGAATATTTGGGTTGAACTGCTCTGGAACAGTGTTGTAAATACAACTTAACCATTGATTTCTAGTCGTGTCCATTTTTGGAAGGGCAAACAAAGTAGTTTCGCTTTCACAACGAAACACAACGTCACACACGCTTCGCTTCGTCCACGGTTAAAAGCCGTTCCGGCGATCCACAGCGCAAAGTTGATGTATTCCCTCAGGGACCAGCACGGATCAGCTCTAGGCATGACGAAGTGGATATCGTCCTCTTTTGGAAGGCCAAACAAAGTAGTTTCGCTTTCAGAACGAAGCACACAGCGTCTTTACGACATGGCGGTGGCAACAACAAAACTACAGCAAGAATAAAAGTTAGGTCTTCTTTCTTTGTGTGAACATTTGGGCGGCGTTATGCAAATCTTCCCACATAGCGACGTAGATATGTGGGGGCGTGTTAGAAAAAGCTGTTTTAGGTAGGTGTGGCTGACTCTTAACTTTTATAAAGAATATCTCTTTGGATTTCAGACTTTAGTCTTTGCAACTTTACAGATCTTCTTTATGCAGCAAGAGCTTGTAACACTCCAAAGAGAAAGGAAAAATTGAAATCGCATCATATGACCCCTTTACGTAAAGTAACAAGTTAACAATGGCAAGATATGAGACTTATAATACATTATAGCTATCCATTGTAAGTTAAGTGGATGCATTGTGTTCATTGTGTACTGTATTATAAATCATCATAATCTGAAAAGCTATAACCACAAATAAAAAATAAGTTTATAAGTAAAAAATAAGTAAATATTGTAATGCATTAAATCTGTTGTTATGATTACTCATGAGATGATACAGCATATTATAAGTTTTTTTAATAATACATTTTGCATTCATTATTATGCCTTGAGAATACTCATATAATGTATTATAAATAAGGGCTTCATAGAAAGTGTTACCAATTTTTATTTACATAGTGGCTGTCCAAAGTTCAAAGACACATTACAGTCTTTTACAATTGATTTTGCAAAACATTTCTATATATATATATATAGAAGATGAAGGAAGATGCTGAAAGGTTCCAAAAACAAAAGTAAAACAGGCTCAGGTAAATCCAAAGCTAAACAACAACAAAACTGTGTGCTAGGCTCAAACAATACTGGACAAAGGATAATGAATTGAATAAATAGGTGTGATCTGATTCATTAACTAATTAGATAACAAAGACAGGCGAAACAGGAACTGAACACAATGAAAATGAAACCAAAACTGAGTTTAAGATCCCAAAGAAAGAGCATAGGACACCACCTTGCCCAAACTTCTCTCCTCGCTTATTTATGAACCCCCCTCTCCCTTTTCCCTCTTCTCCTCCACCAGGCTTAAGTCACTGAAAGTTCATCAAGTCTGTCTGTATCACGTATCTACATAACAATAACAATCTATTGTTTTCCCCTGTCATGTTTGGTATCATTTTAAATGTCTCGGTGCGACTGGTAAAATGGTCTCAATCTCACAGCAGTCACTTATATTTTTAGAAGGATTGAGCAAGCATAGGGAAGGCCATCTGAATAGTATTAGTCAATTACCTCTGTGTAGTGTAAAAGAGTGGCGAGTTTGTGACCGTGAGATCTGCATAAAATGGCTGGCTTGACACTCTAAGCAATTATTATTATACAAATGACAACCAAAAATTGAGTCAGATTAAACACATAGCTAGAATCAAATTGAAACTAAATTAGGTACTCTATGGAAGCGCAAGTAAAAGACCTACACGCATTATACCTTCACCCATGCCATTGGATTCTGTCATTGGGCCAATTGTCTTACTTACATTATATATATTTAACATTTAAAAGTGTTTTGAATTAGGTGTTTGAAGCAACACAAAACTACTGCTATGGGACACACTCATTAATTGTACCTTATCTGAGAGAATTTTCTTGGGTCACAACTAGGTTTCACTGATGAAGCAATGATGTGTCGGAACAACTGACTTTGTTTGCTGGAGAAAACATAAAACTGCTGCTTTCTCACTGAGTATGTGACAAGAGACAATCCAATATGGTTTAGTTGCTTCTACTTCTGTAAAAA
>NW_015505290.1:0-12193 GCF_001515645.1 Sinocyclocheilus grahami | reverse complement strand
TTTTTTTTTTTTTTTTTTTTTTTTTTTTTTTTTTTTTTTTTTTTTTTTTTTTTTTTTTTTTTTTTTTTTTTTTTTTTTTTTTTTTTTGTAATTTTATTCTTCTTTTTAAAAAAAAAAAAAAAAAAAAAAAGTATATAAAGTACAGAAGTTATAATATACGTATATATAAAAAAGAAACTGTCACTGGGGCAGAACCCTTTCAAAAGGTGCTAATAGTGCACTTTAGGTACTAATATGTACTATTAAAGTACTAATAAGGTACTAATATGTAGAGGTAAATGAGGTACAAAGATGTACCTTTCAGGTTTTGTACCTTAGGGTACCACCCCAGTGACAGCTTTGTACCTTTTTCTTCCTGGGTGTACAGATGGTTTGTTTCAGATGATTTATGATTATGAGAATACTATTTGTTTGCCTAAAATCATTCCAGAACAACAGTGTTGAGTGTGTTTGTATGTTGTTCATGTTTGTATCATTTTTGTAATGTGATTGTATATATCATCTCTACTTAGGTCTGACCATCTTTTAATAGCAAGATGAGCGTAGCTGAGAAAATCAGCATTTTTGTCTTTCTCTTACAAGGTGTGTGTATCTCTCCTTTAACTTCCACAATGTTTGTTGCTTCCTTATTTGTAAGATGAAGTAAACAACTATAATATTTATCCTGAATGTGTTTTATAAAACCAATGTGTTTAGTATGTTGTATATAACTAGGTCTAAATGGTTTAATTGCAAAGGTGAAAAGTATTTGAGTTATAGTCTATACTAATATGCTAAAGTATTATTTTGGGGAATCTGTACTTCACCTATGTTCTGTTAAAACAGAATACATGTACTATTACTCAGTTACATTTACAAGGAAAAAAGAATACTTCTTATTTATAATTTAATGCAGACAAAAGTACAAAGCACATATGTCAATCATAATGACTTAGACTTTTCCTGAATGATAAAAAAAAACGTGAATAACAAGCCAATCAAACATGCTCACATAAGCTGAACTTTTATTGTTAATGAATTAACTACAGTATAACAGTTAATGAGTTTAATTTCATTATAAATGAAGCATATTTAAGTAAATAAGTATATTCTTTTTAACGTTTTGTGGTTGTACATTTCTTCGTATGTTTAACATGTTTCTGTTGTGTGTGTTATTAGGTGTTTGCTGTAGAGATTTTAGCATCAGTCTGCCACAGACGATCGAAGCTCTCAGTGGATCCTGTGTGGTCATAAAGTGCACATTTGAGATTCAGGAACAATATGACAAAGACCTCACTGAGAGAGCTACAGGACTATGGTTCAAAGATAGAGATACGACGAATGACCTTCTAGTGTTTCACTCCACAGATCCCAAACCTGATCACTTTAATGGGAAAATAACTGGAAAACTACATGAGAAGAACTGCACCACTATTTTTTACAATATTACTTCAAATCATAATGGTAATTTTTACTTCAGGATTGAGGGTAATGGTGGACTGAAATGGAGCTATGATAAAACCGTTGTTTCAATAGTTGTGATCGGTAAGTGACTTTATGACTGGATTATGAAACATTGTGATCTAGTACAGTACAATAAAATCTGTGCACCATCATTATCTGAAATGATGAAATGACAGAACAACATAATGTATATGTATGCCTTTCAGATTTATGGTAACACTTTAGTATAGGCTCCAAATCTCACTATTAACTAGTAACTAGTTGCTTTGCATGCCTATTATTAACATATTGGCTGTTTATTAGTGCTTATAAAGCACATGTTCTGCATGACCATATTCTACATCCCTAATCCTACCCAATACCTAAACTTAACAGTTACCTTACTAACTATTAATAAGCAGCAAATTAGGAGTTTATTGAGGCAAAAGTCATAGTTAATGGCGAGAATTGGACCTTAAAATAAAGTGTGACCAGATTAATTATATTCTTGAAAGAATGACAGTGTCCTACTAAATTTAATCATTCTGCATAATTTTGTCCATTTTATTTGACAGTACAGACCTTTGAATCATATATGTCATATTTATAAAAGATTAATCTGTGTGTTTTTCAGACTCTCCCCCCAAACCCACAGTGCAGCTGTACGTGGAGCAGAAGGAGGTGCAGGATCAGGAGGAGGTGTTGGAGGGGAGCTCTGTGAGTCTGCGCTGCTCTGCTGAGACTCTCTGCTCCTCTCCTCCACCAACTCTCACATGGAGCTCCACTCCCAGAATCCCCCTCAGTGAGAGCAGCAGACTAGAGGAGCTCATCTCTGATCTGAACTTCACTGCTACTCACCGTCAGCCCAGAGTCACTTTCACCTGCACTATAACCTACCAGCTACAGGACGAGACCAAAACAGCACAGGACAACATCACATTACATGTTCGGTGTAAGTGAGGCTTCGAGATGCTTTTTAGTTTTCATATTATTGTGATTTTTATTGATATCAATCATATTATTGTGATTTTTATTGTGAGACCCATTTTTTCCCTTCAGATTCGCCTAAAAACACATCAGTGTCTGTGCTTCCCTCCAGCTCTGTGTTGGAGGGCCGTTCAGTGACTCTGACCTGCAGCAGTGATGCAAATCCAGCAGTGCTGAACTACACCTGGTCCAGAGAGAGTGAAGGACAGATGGAGCAGCTGCAGACTGGAGACACTCTTACCTTCGATAGGATCGACCTGAAACACAGAGGCTGGTACCACTGTACAGCTCAGAACCAACATGGCACCCAAAACTCTTCAGTGATGCTGGACATTCAGTGTGAGTATTAAAGGAACAGAGAAAATCTTTCAACCAAGTGATTGTAAACAATGTAAACTGCATAAAAAGTTACTAAAAAATATTTCCAGTTGTGCTGTACAGACCATTCTCGATCTTTCTCTCTAATAGATGCTCCTCAGATTTCCACTTCCTCCAGCTGTGCCAGGACTGATGTAACTGTGTGTTTCTGTGAGGCTGATGGGAATCCCTCTCCTGAACTGGAGTGGCATCTGTCTGGACGTCCTGTCACTAACTCTTCAAACACGTTCATCAGTGAAGAGCGATTGAGCAGCACAGGCTTGAAGAGCTCCATCACTCTTCATCAGTCTCTCACACACACATCCAATCTGCAGTGTGTCAGCAACAACACTCATGGCACTGATGAACAACTGTTTCATCTAGTTTTCATCACTCACAAAGCTCCATGTAAATTTAAATTGAACAGTTAATCTATTTTAGTTGTTGATATGGCAATGAATCAACTAGCCTGCTGATTTTTTATTGAATAGACAACAATTATTCAGATATGTATGGTTCAATTTTCATTAATATCAGAACAGTTGCTCTCTAGAATAAAGAAAGTTTCCATGAACTGTCACTTATTTATTTAATAGGGTTTAACATTTACTCCCTCCTGGTTGGAGTCGCAGCTGGAACTTCGTTTATGGCAATCTTATGGGTCACAACACTGCTGTACAAGTAAGTAGACAGTGTGATTGCCTAATGTAAAAACTATAAGAAAGAAAAATCACAAAGGAGGTCTCTATAATAGACAGTAATGAGTTAAATGTAAAGCAAACAGAGACTATTGCTGAACTCTCCTGGTTTTCCAATCATCTCCATTTCCCAGAAAACACCCTTATATTCTTGTATATGTCTACTAGAGTTTCAGAGGAGATCTCAACAATGTCTCAAATTACAGTAGTGCCAGATTTGATGATTTTTTTTTTCTGCAACTAAACGTTAAGAGATTTTCAATATAAACATTTTGTAAACTGCTTCCAAATACTTCCAAGATCAAATTATCTGGGTCATCTACATTCATCTCATAGCTGTATGGACTAACTTTATGTCAACAATTGTGTTTCTGTTTTTATTTCACCTAAGGAATTGTGGAAGGAACATCTGAGACTCCGATATTTGTTGGAGTTATATTTCGCCTACTGCATATTCCTTATGTTTCACTATATTTAAAGTCTCCTGAGCTATGAAAGAGAAACCCCTGAGCAATAACAATTTCTGATAAATAAGGTACAAGCAGTTTTATGTTTTTAAATAATGAATTATTTCTATAGATGTATCTTCAGGACTCATAGTGGAGATAAAGCTGGACTGATTCAGACTGATGGGGTATGTTACAATATATCAAACACACATGCTATTCATTCATAAATATGTCAAAATTGTAAACACCAGACTGCTTTTACAATTAGTTTCTGCAACCGCTGACACATTTCAAGTTTCTTGTGTATAAAAGGTCTCGACTGATGATTCTCCATCTTTGTTCATCTACTAGGCTGATTCGGTGGACAACAGGGGAGAGCCTTTTTATGCTAATAAAGTTATGATGTCATCAGCTGAAGCCCCCACACTATATCACCCAGAAACCCTACTTTATTCAACAATTAACTTTACAAACACCAATCCGGAGTCAAACAACATCAGAGGCATCTCATCGCTTACTACTGATTATGCTGTGGTCCGATACTGTGGTCAAAACATAGAAGATAGCGAGGCAAAGATCAGAAAGGTTCCCTCAATGCCACATGGCGAAGACATTTACCAGGTTCCTCACAAAGCAGCAGCCAAAGCAAAACAGGTGCAGATATGAACGTAAAGCAAGGCGAATCTACGAAAACATACAATATTTCTACAAACATGTCATTTTTAATTAATTTAAATATGGATTTAAAGCACACTAAAATATGTAATTTCTGTTATTGTGTTAGATAAACAAAAACATTTTGAAATTTAAACTGTTTTTTTTTTTAATGAATGCTACTATTATTATTTTGTTATATAAGTCAATCATGTTACACTTCACATAAATACATAAAGTCTACAAACACACTTTGTGGGGAACTGCATGTGCAATATTGGTTGTTGTTAATAGGCCTACTTAATAATGATTACGAAGTGTTTATGAAGTTGTCTCATCAGCATCATACAAACATTCCGTTTTACATAAGTGCATTGTATGCAAGATGAAAAAAAAAAAAAGTATTAAAATAAATTCACAATTGTAAGGCGTCAGTTTGTAAAAGTTATTTTCCAACTATAACAGTTTTACAGTTTCTCTCACATTTGCCCAGGATTTAATTATCAAAATATTTTAAAAAAATGTAAATTTTATTTGAAGTGACCGCTATTGAAACATATACCAACCTACACCATATGATGATGTCAGTGTTACTTTTAGTAAATGAAGTGAGTTCAGTTGCATCAGTGCATAATGCCACAGCCACTTGTTTTGCATTATAACAGATACTGGCTTTGTTCTCAAAGGTACTTTCATCTTGTTTATCTTTGCAAATTTACATGAGTGATCATTTGAACTTTTACTAAGTTCTACATAGACAGCCTAAACCCCCAAAACTGCAGGTATATTATTTATACATACTGTACGTGTCACAATCATAAATAAATACTTACATACGTTTCGTATTTATTTATTCATTAATTCTTAGTTAGTCAAAGTGTGCAAAATAGATGCTGAGAAGCAGACAATCCTGGCTTGAAGAGCTAGTATAGCAACAGGAACAGTAGCCAATCGAGCCTTTTGCCTGACAGTTTACAGCAAAGCATTAGGCATAATTCCAATTTAATTATAGTTATCTTATAGTAATATTTTTTGAGAATTATAAGTCATTAAAGACAGGAAAATAATTTTAAATTAATTTAATCAGTGAGAGGTAATGCTTAAATTATTTTATGAAAACAAAAAAGAGGGTCTGGAGCTTTGGGATGTGCCAATTTTTGTTTTTCAAATATATTTTTTGCTGTAGCAATGCGCGTCCTACGTCACGTCACTGTCACACTACTGCTGTTAGGAAGACGAAGGCACGATGAAGATTATAACAACAAATCTTTTTAAAGGGGTCATATGATGCGATTTAAAATTTTCCTTTCTCTTTGGAGTGTTACAAGCTCTTGGTGCATAAAGAAGATCTGTAAAGTTGCAAAGACTAAAGTCTCAAATCCAAAGAAATATTCTTTATAAAAGTTAAGAGTCAGCTACACCTACCTAAAATGGCTCGTTCTAACACGCCCCCACATGTCTACGTCGCTATGTGGGAAGATTTGCATAACGCCGCCCAAATGTTCATTCAAAGAAAGCAGGCCTAACTTTTATTCTCGCTGTAATTTTGTTGTTCGAACCGTATTTATATCATTTTTTACCTCTAATACACCACTATGTCCAACTGTTTCGAGCATGCGCACAACTTCCTGTGCGTGAGATGTGTAAGATGCTTATCAGTGTTTTTCAGTATACCATAGAAACATGTGGAAAAATAATCTACAAATACTGAAGCAGCAAACTTTGCAAAACAAAATTTATGTCACTGGCAAAACTTTTGGCCATGACGTAGACACACCTGAACCAAATGACATAATGAATGGGAGACAGAAGCTAGGTTACACAGAGCATATGAGGAAAGAAAACACAACAATTTTTCCATACATTTCTGCCATATGTACATTAACTGACAGTCACCACTGATTAACTACCACTAAATATTGTAGAAACTTAATTTCTAATTTCTGCCTGGAATTGAACTGCTGGTTTCGTCTGGTCAGAGGAGAACTGGCCCCCCGACTGAGCCTGGTTTCTCCCAAGGTTTTTTTCCATTCTGTCACCGATGGAGTTTTGGTTCCTTGCCGCTGTCACCTCTGGCTTGCTTAGTTGGGGACACTTCTTTTCCAGCGATATCGTTGACTTGATTGCAAAGATACTGTTTAAACTGAACTGAGCTGGATGATGACATCACTGAATTCAATGATGAACTGTCTTTAACTGAAAAATTAGTGTTTTACTATTGTCATTTTGCATTATTGACACACTATTTCCCTAATTAATGCTGTTCAGTTGCTTTGACACAATCTGTATTGTTAAAAGCGCTATATAAATAAAGGTGACTTGACTTGACTTGACAACAAACAGTCCAGGGGTGTGACAGTTCGCCCTCCTCCCGGAAGGTGCGACCTTGCGCCGCAGAAACAACAAAGGGAGGGACGGAGGGGGACTTAGTAGGAGGACAAAAGAGTGGATATGGGATGGTGACAGAGGATGGCAAAGGGCTGGCATGAAGGCAGGCAAACAATACAGGTGGAGGTTTGGCCGGAGGACGGATACCTGGGAGGAGGAAGACGAACAGAGTCCAGGGCGGATCAGATGGAGGGAGGAGACAGGAGGGACTTGGAGGAGCCAGGTGGGACCCAGGCCACAGGAGAGGAGCCATGGTGGAGGTAGGGCTGACAGCTCCAGGGGGCTGACCAACGGCGGTGGAGCAGGTGGGGAAGGAGGAGCCTGACAGAGCCGGAGGAATGGAAGGATGAGGTGTTGCCGGAGGACTGGAGTCCCGAGGCAGCGGCTGATCGACAACAGACCAAGGCGGTGCCGGAGGGACGAGGGAGCCCGGCGGAGCTGGTGGACTTACGGGTCACGGTGGAAATGAGGGAGCTACGAGCCATGGTGGAGCCGCTGGGTCGAAGGGCCGAGGCAGAGTCCGGGACTCAGAGGATGGAGGCGGAGACACGACACTGATGGAGACTGGCAGACCCACGGCGATCCCACGCACAAATGGTGGGCTGAGGGTGAGCAGAGGGGCTGCCAGGAGACAGTGGTGGTGATGGTGAGGACTGGTACAGAGGTGGTGGAAGAGGGAGGCTGGGCTGGAGTTCAGGATGCTAAGGGGGCTCAGAACCGGTATGCGCTGCCCACACACACAGGTGACAGGGCGTGACAGGGGGACGACCTCCGTGGTCGTTGTCCCACAGGCAGATAGTTCAGGGCAGATAGGCAGTTCAGGGCAGACAGATAACTCAGGGCTAACAGATAATTCAGGGCAGGAAGATAATTCAGACGAAGGTGGGAGAAGAAGGGGCATGTCTGCATATATATCCCAATTACAGACCACTGAGCTCAACTCACCCTCAGCCATGGTGCAGTGGGCGGAGCTCCCCTCCGCGCTCTCGCTGTCCATGATGCTCTCCCTCGTGGCGAGCTCTGTAGCCAGCTCTCGCACTTGGTCTGACGTCACGTGCTCTCGCTCCTGGGTGATCCTCAGCTCTGTCGCTCTCTTTGGCGATGGCTCATCGGTCGCCGCGGGCTCTGGCTCTCCGTCATCGGTGGGCTCAGGCTTTTGCTCCGCACAGCGGGGTGATGGTGGGCTGGGCTCTGGGTCTGGCTGTGTTCTTGATTGGAGGTAGATGCTCTCCAGACACCGGATAATTGCCTCCCTCCAGCACAGTCCGGTGGTGTCTGGGAGGTTGACGGGCCGATGGTGATTAACCCCGATCCAGAACAGTCAATACGTTTACATGGACAACAATACTCCGATTGTAATACGATTAAGACAATACTCCGATTAAGAATCTACCATGTAAACAGAGATTTTTGATTACCTTAATCCAGCTAAAGTCATAATCAAAGTAAACACTAATCGAATTAAGACATGTGGAGTATTCCTATTTTAGTCGCATTATTGAAGTGCAGTATAGACATGTAAACACCTTAATCACATTATTACCGTCGTGTAGGACTTTTCGCCGCATTTTGCAACAGGATACACACATGCCAGTGGTCAACCGTTTGATGGCAAATAAAGAGCTTCAACACCGCCATCGTCTGTATGCACGTACAAATAATTAACTGCACTTGAAGCTTTCATAAAATTAAAAATGAAACACCCAAAACTGTACATGGCATCATCACGAAGACGAACTATATGTTTATACGTGATATTCCGGAGGGGACATCGGATGGCGTCACGTGGGATGTAATGACGTGTGCCATTAATCGAACTATGTACTATAACATGTAAAATGGGAACATGAAAGGAATATTCTAAAAGCAACTCATGTAAACACCATAATCATAATATTGGCTTATTTAGAATAAGGTAAATAATTAGATTACTGATGTCCACAGAAAGGTTCTTCAGATGTCAAAGGTTATTTATGGAACCAATTAGACAAAAAGTTTCTTCTATGGCATCGTGAGGCACCTTTATTTTTAAGAGTGTAGAATGAGCGGAGGGCAGCGAACTAGAGTGAGGAATGGCCGGCGGGCTTGAGAACGGCGCGGCCGGTGGGCTTGCGGCAACCACATGTGACGACCCCGGGCTAGACTCCGCTTCGTCCATGGTGAAAGCCTATCCGGCAAACCACAGCGCGAAGTTGATGTATTTCCTCAGTGACCAGCACGGATCAGCTCCAGGCATGACGAAGCGGATATCGTACTCTTTTGGAAGGCCAAACAAAGTAGTTTCACTTTCACAACGAAACACACAGCGACTTCATGACATGGCGGCGACAACAATACTACAGCGAGAATAAAAGTTATGCCTTCTTTCTTTGCTTGAACATTTGGGCGGCGTTATGCAAATCTTCCCACATCGTGATGTAGACATGTGGGGGCGTGTTAGAACGAGGCGTTTTAGGTAGGCGTGGT
Source organism: Sinocyclocheilus grahami (assembly GCF_001515645.1). NCBI lineage: Eukaryota > Metazoa > Chordata > Actinopteri > Cypriniformes > Cyprinidae > Sinocyclocheilus > Sinocyclocheilus grahami. The sequence continues at coordinate 2,772 of NW_015505290.1, read as the reverse complement.
TGACTCTTAACTTTTATAAAGAATATATCTTTGGATTTGAGACTTTAGTCTTTGCAACTTTACAGATCTTCTTTTTGCACCAAGAGCTTGTAACACTCCAAAGAGAAAGGAAAAATTTAAATCGCATCATATGATCCCTTTAAAGACTTTGTCTGTGCACAGAAGGCATGTTCATGCTGATCCAGGAAGTACTGGTGTGAAGTGATGAAAAAAGGAAGTTACAATAGATCTGATGCCAGTCAGTAGATTGTGCTTCAGATTCGGTTTCTGCAGCAGAGCTTCAGTCCGTCTCTAATCAGCAGCAGGTGTTACAGCTGTAAACTTAGGATCTTAACAGGAGATTCCCACACTTTCTGCCCTCAGGAAGGTCAGAACATTTTTGCTGTTTTACTTCCATTACATTAACCCTTAAATGCATGAATGTTTTGCCAATCATTATTACATAGGCTATTCGGGTCTTTAGCGACCCGGACCTATATATCCAGCACGGATGGATCTCTAACTGCTGCAATAGCAAAAAACTCTCTTGATATTTTAAGAACAATTACAGAAGAATAGAATAAAGCATATTTCGTTACGTTTTGAAACTTAAAAGGGTTAAATTTGAGCAGATTATTTTACCATCGCTGTCATCGTCAGAGCACACTTCCACAGTACATTCAACATCTGCCTCACATTCACGATCTCAACCATATTCTCAAAACTATAATTTTTAATGACTTAACCACTTAAAATATCTAAATATTCTCTTCATTACTTTTTTTATTAGTTGTTTCATGAAATTGGTTGTTTCATGCAATCAAGATTAATAAACACTGCAATTAATTTGGAATTGGATATTTAAACAATATGTGGTAATTTTGCTTTATCCATTGAAAATTAAGCATAATTAGAAATTAATGATTAATAATAAATTTTTTAATTAAATATTTATAATAATTATTATCATTAATTGGATAAAGCAGAATATATCCTTTATTTGTATAACATATCTTTATTGAGTTTTTACAGATTTTCACAAAAACACTACAGAACTCCCCAGAACATTTCCCAGGCAGAATAAAAAATAAAAATAAAAAACTGTAAACATATATAGATTTTTATTAATCAGTCCTCATAAACATTCTTACATTCCATAATGTCACACTTCTAAAGCTTCTTCAAATCTCCATTTTTAACAAAGACCAAAAACAGCTCCCAGATATCCAAAAATGGAGGATTTCTTCCTTGTTACATATGTAAGCTTTTCAAGAGCCAAACAAGATATTAAGTTTTTCAGCCATAGTCCAAGGGAAGGGCAATTGGTATTTTTCCAACATAGGGCAATAGAAATATATTCTTTATTTAAAAAAAATTGTCAAAACTGTTATATATGACAGCATCTGTTAATATTCAATAAGTCTACACATTTTGGTTTAACCCTTAAATGCATACCTCAGGTCTTTAGCGACCCGGGACATCATTCTCTGATGTGGCACTGTTTGATACACAATGATGACGTGACGGTTCACTCATAATTACCGCAGGCATAAAACAAACGAATATCATCAGCAAAAATTGAAGTGGTTTGAATGGCTTTACTGCAGAGCAATTACTATACGCAATGAAATATAAATGTCACTGCCATTTGATGCTGGATGTGATGAATAAGCTGCCACTGATCAAAATATTGAATATTAAACAAAAGGATTAAGTATACTGAAATATTAAAGTGAATATAATTATTCAAATTTATGGATAATGGACCAAGTTTCAAGGTCCTAAAATAAGAATTCACAAAAAAAACTGTAATGCATTCGCACATGTACTACACATGCTAAGTATTATTTTAAGAATGGGTTTTAATTAATGGGAGGAAAATAAACAAAAAGTAAGGCAATGTTTTCAGTCAACCATTAATGTTGATGTAAAATATGAAATGTTTCTTCCTCCTTCCTGAGGTATCATCTTTGGCACATATTTGTGCAAAAACTTTTGCATCTTTTTCCTTGAAAGCAAAGGTGAGTTTTATGTAGTCAGTGCTCTCAAACTCAAAGAAATGTCTCTTAATCATAAAAAGTGAGCGAGGAAGGGGGTGACTCAGTTACAGGTTTTTTTCCTTTTTTTGGGCTCAATTTGCTTTTCACCTGTAGGTTGATGCTCCTCAGTGAATGAAGGGATGGACATCTGGACAGCAGAGAAAATAATTCTTCCTGGTTTTCTGTTGAAAGGTTTGAGCATTTTTCCATTCATGAACTAAATTTAAGAACATTTCCAGACCTCTTTTCTTGATATTTATAATCATTTCAAAATTATTTCTTACATGTTTGTATTGTGTTGTAGGTGTTTGTTGTAGAGATTTCAGCATCAGTCTGCCACAGAACTTTCAAGCTCTCAGTGGATCCTGTGTGATCATAAAGTGCAGATTTGAGATTGAGGAAAAACATAAACTTCGTTCCTGAGAGTGCTGCTACAGGACTGTGGCTCAAAGATGGATATAAGATGAATGACCATCTAGTGTTTCACTCCACAGATCACAAATCTAATCACTTTAATGGGAAAATAACTGGAAACCTACTTGAGAAGAACTGCACCACTGTCTTCTATAATGTTAGTTCAAAGCACACTGGTAGATATTACTTCAGGATTGAAAGTTGTAGCGTCTGCGTAGGATCATGCATGAGCGTTGGACTGTTTATGGCTTAAAAGACCCCTTTTAGCCTTTTGACATTTGCATATAAATTACTTTTCTGGTCAGAGATGTTACGTTGTATAGGGGTTTTAAATTGCCAG
>NW_015505289.1:2793015-2794823 GCF_001515645.1 Sinocyclocheilus grahami | reverse complement strand
CCAGTCTTTAGTGTCACATGATCCTTCAGAAATTATTCTAAAATGATGATTAATTCATAACAACATTTCTTATCAAAGATGAAAACCATCGTGCTGCTCAATATTTTTGTGGAAACACAGTGATACTTTTTTTTGAGGATTATTTGATGAATATAAATTTTAAAAGAACAGAATTTATTTGAAATATTTTTGTAACATTTTAAATGCATTTGCTGTCACTTTAGATCAATTTAATGCATCCTTTCTGAATAAAAGTATTATTAAAATCTTACTGTTCCCAAAACTTTTGAATTATAGTTTTTGCACACACACACACACACAAACTGCCATTCGTATGCATATATGCACACATTTTAAGGATATACAGTATAATGAAAGTGAATAGTGAGTAGGTTTGAGGGTAAGTAAATGACAGAATTTTCATTTTTTGGTGAACTGGAACTGTTCCTTTAAGGAATTTTTATATAAATATTTTCTTGCATAGCTTTATACTTTCTTTCCTACTATTTTCACGTTCTCCCTCATAATAGCCTACTCTGGAGCCGTAGAGCAGCTATTCTACAACCATGATTTTCTGATAAATTGACTTGTCTCTGTATAGTTGGCCTGCCCAGATGGATTTGAAACACATTGCCTTGGGCCACTTTGAGGTATTTCAACATGGCTATTACCTTCAGTGTGCAACCTATGTAGTGAACTGCCCTTCCACCATCCAATAGGGAGACTCATATTTATGGAAACTCAGCAGTGTTCCTCAGAACTGATGTAAATCCACTACAGCAGAGAGCCACGCTGTTCCTCTTCAATCAGAGATGCTGAGGGCTTCTCTGGCCATGAACCTACATCCATAACACTGTTTTTTAACTGCCATTTGCGGCATGTCATTGTCCTTTTGCCGAAGGTCAAGAGAGCTAATTCCAAAGAAAGAGAAATGATTTCCAGCTATCCAAGGTTGTTGAATCTGTAATTGCTGTCTGTGTAAAGAGCATCATCAGTGGAAATGTGTTTGTATGGTTATCAGAATAGCTCAGGGATACACTACTCAATCAAAATGTGATTCTATCCCTGACAGCAACAGTAGATCTATTTTTTTTAATAAAGATTATAGTGGAAAATATTAGATTTTTAGATGGTCTAGATAGAGACCAGAGTTCTCCTTGGATGCAAATCTGGGATTTCATTATTTGTATTCGCATCGATCAGGCAAAAATTGAGCAAACTGTCAGACAATTTAGGAGAGCATGACACAGTGTAGGTGTTTTGGGCTGGTCAGGATGTTTAGACAAAAAAAATTAATGCTTTTATACGCTATTTGAGAAAATCACCCTATGAATGGTCCCTTATACACTGAAAGTTTTCACTCAGAAATTGTTAGTAAATTTCACAAATAATTACAAAGAAACAGCAAGTAACACATTGGATTAAACATGAAATATGAAGACTGAAACAGTATCTTCTTGTAAAACATTTAGAAAAATCATTTTTACAGCGTATACAGTAGTTGTCACTCTTGTCATTCCAAACCTGTCTGAGTGTTTTTCTTCTGTGAAACACAAAAGAAGATATTTTCAAAGTCATTGAACACCACTGACATTGTATGAAAAAAAAAACATTGTATGAAAAATCATCAAATGATGACAGAAATTTTTTTTTTGGTGAGCTATTCCTTTAAGATTAGATTGGAGTAAGTATTTTAAAAGAGAAAAAATTAAACACTTCAAGACAACAGTCATCTTAAGACCGAAGGAATGCTTTGGTTAGGTATCGCTCACGTTATTAGTTGTTGACTCAACAGTACCATCAAGAGT
>NW_015505289.1:2743138-2793005 GCF_001515645.1 Sinocyclocheilus grahami | reverse complement strand
TATAAAGCTGTCAATTACCCAAGTGACTCACAGCCGCTAATATGAGTCAAATAGCATTTTAATGTCTGCAAGCACAATAAGGTACCAATAAAAAGGTTGCCGAAAAACATTAATATTCCCCTGGAGAGGCAAGATTCTTCTCAGTAATACCTGATGCCTGACCCAAAGTGTTTGATAGCAGTAGTTGTTGTCAGCTTATTAGCTGCCTGACAAGAAACTTACAGCTACAGTGAGAATGACAGGATCCAAATCATGAGGAACAAGCTAATGAGCTACTAGAGCTTCTGTCAAAAGAGTCAAACTCTTCAAGGTTAATGAAAGAAGAAAGCACTTTGGCACAATTCACTCTTTTGTTTTTCGACCTAATCAGTTGGATCTGACCTTGTAGACTTAGTCAGCAGCTCACAAATAATGCTATGGACATGGTCCATAAAAATTTGTATGGACATTCTGCTACAAATGTCGTCTTTTGTGTTTGAGAAAGGAGAAAGAAAGTCCAGGTGGTTGGAAATGACAAGAAGGTGAATAAATAATGACGGAATCTTCATTTTAAGGGTGAACTGTTCCCTTAAAATGTGCTTTTTGACCTCAGCTTGATTTAAATGTCTGCTGGAAACACTGTAACTCATTTGCCTTCGTTTTTGTCTTTTTGATTTATTCATTTCCTCAGTTCTTTTTATCTCAAATGACAATGAGCATTTGATTTGCACAAGTAGCGAATCTCTATGTACGGTTATGAAAGCATGTCGCTCAGACTTGTCTGTGTGATATGAAAATTAGATGATTAATTTAGTTCTGCCTTATGTAATTTCACACACTCCCTTAAATTCTTGAGTCACTCTCTCCACACACACACAAACCTCTGATACTGCTGCCTCTGATATATGCCATTATATCTCAGCATGTCAGTGCTGTGGTAATACGAAACTTTATATCCTCTGAAGGACACATCTATCAGAGGTATCATATATCAGATATATTATGTTCTCACATCTGACCTCTATCTTAGAATGCTTTACTGCATTAGTGACTTCTTCTACACATTTTATTTTGGCATTTTTAATAAAGGTTTTTAATGGTTTAGCCAGTTTAAATAGTTATATAAATCTAGCAAGATAGAAAAATCATTCAAATTCTTTTTGCCAGTTATAATGTCACATTTGCATACATTTCATATCAATATATATGCATATTTAATATATAGTGAATTGTGTTGGTTTACTGATGTGAAACATTATTGGGAAGTGCCAATCTTGCATTAAAGAAGAGGTCCAAGCCATATTTAGCGACCAGAATAGATATTTGGGGGTGGATCCTTTAGACTAACCACAGAGAAACACCCTAGCAACCACCCAGAACACTTTAGCAACCGCATAACAATGCATTGGCAACCACTCAAAATGTTTAGCAGCCACATAGCAACACCCTAGCAACCTCGCAGAACACTCTGGCAACCAACCAAATCGTCTATCAGACATCTAGCAATACAATAGCAACCACTAAGAACACTCGAGTAAACACCTGGCAACCACCCAAAAAATCTAACAATGGCCTAGCAACCACCCAAAATGTCTAGCAGCAAACTAGCAACCACTCAGAACACTTCAGCTACTGCATAACAATGCCCTGGCAACCACTCATAACACCCACCCACATAACAACACCTTACCAACCACTTAGACCACTTTAGTTATCACATAACAATGCACTGGCAGCCACTCAAAACATTTAGCAGCCACATAGCAACACCTTAACAGCCACTTAGAACACATTAGTTACCAGATACAATGCTCTGGCAATCACCCAAGGTGCGTCTCAATCAGCTCCCTAGTTCAGTAGTCAGGGCACTGATCAGGCAGTCGGATTTTAAGGGCTGTCTCAATCGCAAAATCCTTCCAGTCCACTGGAATGTTCGCGCCCTGAAAAATCCCACAATGCACCGCAAAAACTAGTGAGCATTGATGCTCACTATGCTCCCTTACCAGAAATTAAGCCACATTTCTGAAGCGCTAAACATAAATCATATGAGCCATCAATAAATATAATGATACGCGATAAAAGATTTGAAAAGACAAACTTTTTTTTACTATATTTCAGCATAAACACACATCGCTAGACAGGTAGTGAACACATCTAATGTTTATAATTAATATTCGGCTGAAATGTTGTAAGGACATGTAACAGAACAATGTGTTTAAAGAAAATAAAAATAATATAAAAAAGAAATTGGTCCTGCCTGTGGTTGATTAATTCCAGCAATGACCTTCTACAATGTTGTCCATTGACGTTGTATGTAGTCATGTAGCCGGAAAATGAGTAATCACTGTCCCAATGTGCTGTGAGATAGGGTACTTACCAGTGACCGGATTCGTGTGCACGATATACTGATTCACGAAGTCTGGAGCTAGGGAGCTGATTGAGAAGCACCCCCAAAAAGTTTTGCACTGTCCTGGCAACCACTCAAAACCCTTTAGCTACCACCTAACAGTGCCCTGGCAACCACTCAAAACATCTAGCTGCTACATAGCAACACCTTGGCAACCACTTAACACTTTAATTCCACATAGCAATGAACTGGCAACCACTCGAAATGTCTAGCAGCCACATAGCAACACCCAAGGAACCACTCAGAATGCTCTGCACTGGCCTAGCAACCACTCAAAACCCTTTAGCTACCGCCTAACAGTGCCCTGGCAACCACTCAAAACATCTAGCTGCTACATAGCAACACCTTGGCAACCACTTAACACTTTAATTCCACATAGCAATGAACTGGCAACCACTCGAAATGTCTAGCAGCCACATAGCAACACCCAAGGAACCACTCAGAATGCTCTGCACTGGCCTAGCAACCACTCTAAACCCTTTAGCTACCGCAAATAGTCTTATCAGAGATCTAGCAATACAATAGCAACCACTCAGAACAAAACCATCCAAAACATCTAGCAATGGCCTAACAACCACTCAGAACATTTTAGCTACTGCACAACAATGCCCTGGCAACCACTCAGCACACCCTAGTCTTGTATTGCTAAGTTTTTTTTCATGGCAAAGTACCACTTATTTTTTATTTTTTTTTTTTTCCTTCAAATTTTTTAGTCAAAACCGGATGCACTCTTTTGCTGCATTAAAAAGCCCTTTTTCATTCTTATTTCATTCGCAAAAATGCAAATTGTAGAGGTCCTCTTTAAAAGATTATGTGTGATTAAATTATGCTCTTTATAGCTGTGAAGGATTGAAACTTTGGAGTAGATACTCTCAGTAAGGCATTCCCTGAATCAGCTTCCCACTCCATGTGAGATGAATGACGTAATAAGCTGGTGTGAAACTCCTGACAGTTGGTTTGGAGGAGAGAGAGGATATTAGCAGTGGCTTAATTACAACACTTACTCAATCCAGAAACTCAGAGTGGTCGGCGCAAGGAATAAATTATCCAAAGTGACTGCAGCGGGAGTCAAATATTTGATGCTTTTGCCAATCTGTATGCATTACAGGAGTCAAGTGAAGTCAAGTTAGATGCACTGCTTACTAAAGTATATAGGAAATAGTTAGGAGTTTAACAAATCTGTTTAAATTTCACTTAACAATTGCATTTGTTTTGTATGTTTTGAGTATGTTTCCATACTATACAAACATACAGTACTTAACAGGAATAATACCGTTCTTGGTAACACTATTGTAAAGTACAGTACCATTTATTAAAACGAAACTGTTTAACGGAACTGAACATTATTACATGATCATTTAGTTCTAGTATTTTATTGAATAAAATTCTCTATTCCCTTCAGACTGACTGAGGTTGACATGGTAAACCTGTCAAGTAAATACTGTGTAAAAATGTGCTAATACGTCAACATCTTTTAAATCTGTAGTTTGAGATATAATTATTTTTATTGCTTTTATCACATAAAAGCCATATTAGGGCAAAGAAAAGAGAACTCTGAGATAAAAGGGATAAAGAGAGAATTCTACTGAGAGAGACCTCCATCTGTCAGCTTAACAGACAGGATGACCTGTCAACATCCCGAGGGATTTTTTTGCAAAGAGTATTAGTTGAGTTCACGCCGTTATTAGAGCAGAATGAATCGTGTGTTTTGGTGGATACACGTTAGCTAATTCATTAAATGATTAGCTGAAAATACTTGAGAGATTTGCAGTGTTTTCTCCTTAAACAAGATGTTTATGGTCAGATTTCAAGTCCACAAACATCTGTTGGATTAAGGGGGCTTAATCTTTCCCAGAGCAAAGTTAACTTTTGTCCATTTTAATGCCAGCTAACAGTCTTTATGTGCTCCTTTTCCTCCAGGTCAACCAACTGGCTGTCTGCAAATAAATGGTAGGACCTAAACAATGAGTCATCTTTCATCTGCTGTTTAACAGTTTTGTGAACGCCTAGCTGCTCCTCAAATAACTTTGGGACTTATGGAGGCCTCTCCAAACTCGGACAACATCAGCAACACCTCAGCTGGGTTGGGCCAGAGAACATGGGCAGAGTCCAACGTCTGCCCTCCCTCTGTGAGTGGCACGACCCTTCTGATTGTGGCCTACAGCACCGTTATTGCGGTGGGATTGGTGGGCAACACTTGTCTGGTCTTCATCATATCCAGACAGAAGGAGATGAGGAATGTCACCAACATCCTCATTGCCAACCTCTCTTGCTCCGACATCCTCATGTGCGTGGTGTGCCTCCCCGTGACGGTCATCTACACGCTCATGGATCGCTGGATCCTGGGTGAGACGCTGTGCAAGGTCACGCCGTTCGTGCAGTGCATGTCCATCACGGTCTCCATCTTCTCGCTGGTCCTCATCGCATTGGAGAGACATCAACTCATTATCCACCCCACAGGCTGGATGCCCGTCGCAGGCCATTCCTACCTGGCCGTGGCGGTCACCTGGATGGTGGCCTGCTTCATTTCCCTACCCTTCCTGTCCTTTAACATCCTCACTAACACCCCGTTCCAGAACCTCAGCCTTCCGTTCAACCCATTCAGCGACCACGTGATTTGCATGGAGCTCTGGCCGTCCGAACGCAACCGTTTGGCATACACCACTTCACTTCTGCTTTTCCAATACTGCCTACCCCTGCTTCTCATTCTACTCTGCTACTTGCGCATATTCCAGCGTTTACGCCGTCGGAAAGACATGGTGGAGCAAGCCACCGAGGCCCGGCAGAGGAAGGCGCGGGGCGCTCAGCGCGTCAACGCCATGTTGGTCGTAATCGTGGTCGCTTTTGCTCTCTGCTGGCTGCCGCTCAACGTCTTCAACACCGTCTTTGACTGGTACCACCAGGTGCTTCCTTCTTGCCAGCACGACGTCATCTTCTCAGTCTGCCACCTCACGGCAATGGCGTCTACCTGCGTGAACCCGGTGGTGTATGGCTTCCTCAACACCAACTTCCAGAAGGAGCTGAAGGTGATGCTTCAACGCTGCCATTGCGGCTGGGGCGTTCCAGAGACCTACGAGAGCTTCCCACTTTCGACGGTGGCCACTGATGTCACTAAGGTGTCGTCCATGCAGCGGGGCTCTCTGATGAGAACGGAACAGTGTGCTCACTGCTAAAGAGACCGCAGGAACGGAGGGAAGAATGAGGGGAGGGGTTGAGGATGAGCTGGCACTGTTTCCATGGAGACGTGGAATCTCTATGTGGGTTTCTGCATCAGTTCATACCCAAGAGATCTAAAAACAACCTCAACTCACTGTTGCCGTGTTTTCCGGGGTCCAGGTCTGGAACATGGTGTGATTTTATTTTGTTTTATTAATTAATTTTTTTAATGACAGCTAGGGCAGTCAGGGCGTCATTCCTGTCTCCGTGTACGACTTGTATGGGATAAATATTCCATCAAGAATGTGATTATTCCTCTGATGACACTTTCAGGCTGTTATGTTAGGAAAGGAAGGACTGATTTATGAGGCTTGATTGTTTTAGCGTTCACTGTGCACCAGACATTTCACATCAAACAGCAAGTTGTTGTTATAATAAAAGTACTTTTCATGTACAATTCTTTCAGTTATTCATTAAAATCACTGTAGCAGGGAATCGGTGCCCTCACCAAAGTATTTCTTCTGTTCATGTCTGGTTGTGTTGTTGTTGTTTGTGTTGTTGTTTAATGAATTGTAGCTATTACTATTTATTGTGTTGCTTTGATGAGACATTTTAACTTTGAATCGTGCCTCTGTAATATTGGGAAACATATTGAGCATTGGTGTTAGCTTAACAACACATCCATCTTCTGCTACAATAGAGACATGACTGTGCCAATACCAGTTTGGTATTAAATATTTTCTTGATGATTGAAGTTCAGTTTCTAACAAAGGTGTTTGGTGTTGACGTTCTTGTTGCCTTATTAATGGTAGTTCTGAAAGCGCAAATAAATTTGGAAACATAACATCCATGTAATGCCAGTAACTGTTTTTCTTGTTCGTCTTCACTCTCTTGTTCAGTGCCGATGTTGGTAATTACGTTGCATGCTTTTCCGCTCATTACTGAAGAAGAAATAATTTGCATATACAGCAGATGTGCTTGTATTACTGATGCATGAGCCACTAAATGTAGGTAACATTCTTCCTGAGGCATCATCTTTTTGATGCCCATCAAGGTACTAGTCAGTTGATTCAGTGTGAGGCAATTTGCATCCTGCAATAGCAATTAACAGATACAAGAGTGAAGATGTTTTACAGCATCCCTGAGGTGATGGAAAACATGGGGAATATTAAAATTGTGGTTTTGTGCTTGTGCTTTGCATTCATGGTATGCATTTTATTACCTCATTATTAACCCATGATTTAAGTGTTGCTAGATCCATGCGCTGTTTGATCTATAGGTATGCTTTTATATAAAGGTCATAGCAATTATTAAAAGTCAGACGAAGAGCATGAAAATAAATATAAATTTTGACACATTGGGAGTTAATTGCTAATAACTATAATGTATGAGAATGTCTTACAAAATTGACTAACAATCGTCTTCCTCAGGGATAAACATTCACATCGGGACTTATTTTGTTTTATTGGAGACATTTAAAAGTTATTTGAATCCAGATTAATGTTTTTTTCTTTTCTTTTTTTAGCAATTGAGTAATTATTCTTAGTGTGTCTTACTAAATTCACATTATATTAATATATTATTTGTTAAGTAATACTGTAAAAAAACACTAAAAATGTTTAAAAACCTAAAATATTTCATGTGACTTAACACACAAAATAATTTTTTTAAACCCTCATGATCATAAACAACTGGGGAGAAAAACATTTAAATGTCATGGAAGTTCATTGGTAATTAATCTCAATGATGATTCTCATTATTTCAGTATAGTAAGTCTTGCAAAAAAACACAAACATTTTTAAATACCTAAACTACATTTTTTATATTATTATATAAATGAACGTTTTCTTTAAGCAAACAATTTTGTTTTATTTTTTTTAAATATTATAAAAAAAAAATTAGATTTTATTTTTATTTTTTATATCTTGAAAGATTGTGTCATGCAAAATCATTTTTAAAAACCATTATAATCATAAACAACTGGAAAAAATATATAAAGGTCATGGAAGTTCATTGGTCAAAAGGACATCTTGCATTTTGTCACAGAGAGCGGTTTCATTACGCCAGATCATGCCGCTCTTCAGTGTGCTGTCCGTGACATGACATCCCAGGTGCTGAAATCACATCCATTCTTCCGTGAACGGAGTCCAGGTCAAGGAGTTCTGTTTAGAGGTGTTGCTACTCTCAGGTCGCTTGATTTGTTGTCTCACGTGTCCCATTTCTTTTCACTGCTGCCACGGTTTTCTTATTAGAGGAGTTGAAACGTGTGGCACACAGATAAAAGCTCTTTACCTAACCTTGTTTTCTCATTCTTGATAAGATGCACTTATTTTAAATTGCCATTGATTTCCAGCACATCTCCAACAATATCTGAAAGTAAAGTGTTTGAAGACAATCCTCCATTGGTTCGGTACATTTATGTGTAGGCCAAAGCCTCAGGGGACGCACCAGCAAAGGAGAGCATTGAGATTATAGAAAACGGATAATCATCGTTTGTCCAGAGGGATTGCCTTGGGTTATCTGCGCTGCTCTAATCGAAAATGAGGCCCTCTTGCATTATATTTATTCAAACGTCATCTAAAGATGCCTTGGTGGCTTTGATGTGTACAGCTTGATATGACAGAATCTCCCCTATAGTCTTTCTGCAATCAGATTTACTTGCAAATGAAGCACATTTTGAGAGTCTTTGATGTTTGAGGCCATTACCTTAGCTATTCAGCAGATTTTCATGTGGTTTATTGATGAAATATTGACCATGCCATTTTTAACATGGAAATTAGCATGGAAAATGTATCTTTTTGTTGATCTTTTGATAGCATGTATTTTATTTTTGTATCTCATTTTCTTTAATGCATTGATTGTATAATTGTATGTTTTATTTAATCTTATTCTTGTGAAGCACTTTGAGATGCTACTTTTTAAAGGCACAATAGAAAATAGTTTATTATATTATATTATTGTAATTATATTATTATTATTTTATCATATTATCAGTTAAGAAACATATTATTTTATCATATTATCAGTTAAGAAACATTAAACCATCCATTTAGACTCTTAACAGGCAAAAGGAATTTATTAAAGGAACACTCCACTATTTTTGAAAATAGGCTCATTTTCCGACTCCCCTAGAGTTAAACAGTCGAGTTTTACCGTTTTCGAATCCATTCAGCCGATCTCCGGGTCTGGCGGTAGCACTTTTAGCTGTAGCTTAGCATAGATCATGCAATCTGATTAGACCGTTAGCATCTCGCTGGCGCTGCGTAATATCATTGCTCCTGCTGTTCCTTGATTATTACGGAGTATAGTTCCTAGCCATATCGTAACTTTTCATTTTCCGTCAGTCTTAGTACACGATGTAACTACAGAAGAGTCAAGTTTTAAATAGGAAAAATATAGAAACTCTTAGGTCATTTTTGAGCGAGATGCTAACGGTCTAATCAGATTCAATGATCTATGCTAAGCTAAGCTAAAAGTGCTACCACCAGACCCGGAGATCGGCTGAATGGATTCGAAAACGGTAAAACTCAACTGTTTAACTCTGCTGTTGTGTAAATTACTCTTTTATTATAATTCATAAAGTTTAAGAGTCTGACCTTGACCAGTGCCTCGTTCTGAAATACCGATATACTCTTTTATGGAAATACTTAATTAGGGAATGTTTATGATTTAAGAGTTACAGATTACAAAAAGTGCCACAGAACAAATATGACCCATTTATGAGTTATAATAAAAGTTATAATAAGCCATTGGTTAGATAACACGCTTTTTTTCTCAGGTTCTGCTGTTTATATGTTTCCACTATACAATTTTCTGTACTACAAAGTGTATGTATAGTAACATATCTATGATTGTATTTGTTTTTTACTTAAAGGGGTCATATGATGTTGCTAAAAAGAAAATTATTTGGTGTGTTTGGTGTAATGAAATGTGTTTATGCGGTTTAAGGTTCAAAAAACACATTATCCAGGCATGACAAAGCAGATATTGTCCTCTTTTGGAAGACCAAACAAAGTAGTTTCGCTTTCATAACGAAACACACAGCGTCTTCACGACATGGCGGCAGCAACAATACTACAGCGAGAATAAAAGTTATTTCGCCTTTCATTTGCGTGAACATTTGGGCGGCGTTATGCAAATCTTCCCACATCGTGACGTAGACATGTGGGGGGCGTGTTAGAACGAGCCGTTTTAGGTAGGCGTGGTTAACTCTGAACTTTTATAAAGAATATCTCTTTGGATTTGAGACTTTAGTCTTTGCAACTTTACAGATCTTCTTTATGCACCAAGAGCTTGTAACACTCCAAAGAGAAAGGAAAAATTGAAATCGCATCATATGACCCCTTTAAGATGTAAATCTAAAGTCACAGCCTAATTATATATTTCACAGAAATTGCCTTTTATCTTTTTTTACATAGCAGCTGGATATTGCAGCATTATTTTATTGCCATTCTTACAAATGGACTGTCTCTTTTTATGTTCCTTAGCTCATTACTTTTCGTTGCGCAAACTACATTTCTTTTCATCTGGAGCATCAAGACAGACCACTAAAAAAAAGGGGGTTGCTTTAAGGGTGTGACATGAATCATTGTATGTCATTTATATGTAAATGCATATGATTCAACCATCCAAATCCTTTGATTTCATATTTGGTCAAAATGCTTTAAAATCAAGGCATTTATTTACACCTTTCTGTACAAATGAAAACTTTTGTTTGTGCGTAGTATTACATCGGATGTTTATATCCCGTAAGTGACAGATGAATTGTGGGATTTTCTGCGTCACAAACGTTGTACATTTGGCAGCTGCAACAAAGCCTGTCTCCCGTGGTTATATTTGCCAGAGATCTTTAAAAATGGGAGACAACAATCCCAGAGGACTGTTTTAGATGGTTTGTGAGTTAAGTTGAGCACTATTCCAGTTCTACAGCTTTGAGCAGGGGTGTATTTTTAAACCCAAATGAAGTCATCTTGGGTGAGCCGATTGCGCTCCCTCTGCTGTCTTTTCTCCCAGCCAGCCGTTAACCATCTGCAAACTTTTGCATTATTCATAGTTTTTTCCCCCTCTCGTTCTCGAAATAAAGAAATAAGAGATCAGAAGCGGGCCAGATTATTCCTCAGCATTGTCTTTGGCATTCCTTCAAAGGGCCTGCCGGAGAGCACAGAGGGTGTGATGCCACTCGCTGACAGCCAGTGTTGCCAACTAATGTTTAGGGGAAGTTGCTAAAGGAAGATTGATTTGTTGCTAAAAGTTGCTAAATGACGCGACGTCATTCCGTAATCACGATGCAAAATTGTGTCACTGCATCAAATCTCAGCAACAATTTGTTTTTTAAATATGTTAGTTTAGATGTGTTTATAAAATAATATTAATGCATAATATAATATTAAAATATAAATAACTCATTTTAAATACAACATTGAATTATTTAACACTTTCACATTTTTTAACAATTACAATTTAAGTTTATTTTTATTAGCTAGTAAACTAGTAAAACTACTCATTCTGAACAATTATAGATTTAAGCAGTGTATTAGTAGTTTGTAAGCTACACTCTAAGAAAAGTCTGTAAAAATAGGGCAAAATCTATTAATATGAAGGAATTTTCCATAATTATTATTCACATGTTTTTTTACCTACATTTTAAATTACGCATTGTATTTTGTGTTTTCGGGTTATGGATAATGTCCTGGAAAATTACTACATTTTTCATTTTTCTAGATATTTTTCTTGATCAACAATCTCAAGTACGAGCTACTAACAAGGTGTATCAAAAATGAGCAATTATTCAATTATTATTATTATTCAATTAAACAATTGCTAATAGCAGCCAACTTAATTCATGTGAATTGTGTACTGCTAGGCACCTTTGGTTTCCTCTTTTTGTGTAATTTAGATGGAAAATGTGTGCCTTTTTTATCGTTTGAGTCACTTTTCAAAATTTGCTAAATGTTGCCAAATAAATTTGTAAAAATATCTAAATTTGTTGCTAGGTGCTTTTGGAAGAAAAAGTTGCTAGGGTAGTCTGAAAAGTTGCTAAATCTAGCAACAAAATTGCTAAGTTGGCAACACTGCTGACAACAGGTGATGAAGGGCTCTGCCAAACCCACTGGAGGGGAGCGAGACAATTCTGCCCGTCACCTAACTAGATATTTAACACTTCTATTTAATTACTCGTTACTTAAAGGTATAGTTCACCCAAAAATTTAAATTCGCTGAAGGCCATCAAAGATGTAGATGAGTTTGTTTCTTCATCGGAACAGATTTGGAGAAATGTAGCATTCCATCACTCGCTCACCAATGGATCCTTCGCAGTGAATGGGTGCCGTCACAATGAGAGTCCAAACTGCTGATAACAACATCACAATAATCCACAAGTAATCCACATGATGCCAGTCAGACAATTACCATCTTCTGAAGCAAAAAGTTGTGTTTGTACGAAACACAAATACCAGTCTTTAATCCATATTAACACTTCCTCCAGTGAAAAAGTCCATCTCTTGTTGTCCTCTCACATCAAAATTCTACATGTTTTTTAGAACTGTTTTCAATTGTAAACAGTGCTTTATCTGTGCATATTTCTCTCCTGATTCAGACGAGATGACGTTTTCACTGGAGAAAAAGTTGTGAAAAATACTGTAGCCAGAAGCAAAGATTTGAAGTTAAAAACGCATTGATGGTTTAATTTCAAGCACACAGCTTTTCACTTCACAAGACTCACCCCAAAATCAAAAGATAAAAATAAGTATTACACATAAAGAAAATAATCACATTTTAGGACTATTAAGATTGGTTGCATTGTTAAATTATTTTCTAAAATCTCATGATGGTGACAAATTAGGCTAGATTTTTTTTTCTATTTGATTTAATTACATCTTAAAAGCATTAAAGTCAACGTTTTTGGGTTTATCATCCTTTATTTGTCATTACATAGCCATTGCTTATTATCTTCAATCAGAATCAATTAACTCATTCTCAAAATGCTTACATGATTCTGCTGGTACCTTTGCAGCCTAAATGACAATGTCTTCATCAGAGACATCAGTGCACAGTGCAGTTACCAGCTTTGCATTTGTCGCCATCTACTGGTGTATTTAGCTATTACAGGCACTTTAACACCCCATCAAACGTTTCTCACAGATAAAAGAATTTCAGTCATCCTTGCATTTTAGTAACACATAGCATACATGTGTTTGTGCTGATTTAGAGCCATGTCAAGCTGAGAAATTATGTCTTTATACATCCGTAAATATGTCTCTCTTTATTCTGAGAATCCTATACTACAGTGCATTTGTTGATTTCCTCAAGTGCATTATCTTCATTCATTGCCACTGTTTTCGTTGTCATCCTCAAAAGTGGCATCTGCTCGTCCCTCGGGCTCTGGGTAATTCAGGATGTGTCTGTTGGCCTGGATGAGGTACTGCTGCTGTTTGAAATATACTTTAAGCACTCCCTTGATCACCACGAATGCAATGCCACCCTAGAAGAGGAAAAGTGGGTTAGGATTCACACTTCCTAATGAAATTCCAGGTTGTATAGTAGACACTCGCCGCTCTCGACTCTCACCAGGATGGTGCGCTGCAGGTTTGACGTGACCCTGCGGAATAGGAGGCGTCCCACAAGGTTGGCGATGGAGGGGAAGATGAGGGCGCCGCAAAGGGTGCGAGACACAGAGAGATGGTCTCCTCCGTAACTGCCCTCCACTGGGATGCGGGGTATAGGATGGCCCATACCTGCACAAACAAATTATATTTTTTTGCTTAAAAAAATTATGCGATTTAATATTATTATTATTATTATTATTATTATTAGCATAAGATTACGGTATGATTATGATAAAGAATCATAAATACTAAGACGGTTTAAAGGAACGGTTTATCCAAAAAATGAGCTATCCACCACCACATATTTATACACATCAAATGGAATGACAGGGTGAATAAATAATGTCAGAATTTACATTTTTGGAAGAAACAGCATTAATATTTTGCATTAGTTCAGTTTTCATTTTAAATTTAAGCTTTAATTCATGTGCTATTGTCACTTTTTTAACAGTTATATTTAGCTTTATGTTCATTTCAGTTTTAAACATTTTAGTACTTCAAAGAATTAACTTAACAATATTAATATTGTATTATCAGTTTTAATCGTAATTTTAGTCATTTGTATGTGCTTTTTAATTTTTTACATTTATATTTAGCTTTATTTTTAGTATTTCAACAAATTAGCTTCTGTTTTCAATTTTTCAGTTTTCATTGTAATTTTAGTTGAAGTTTTAGTCATTTTGTTATGTGCTTTTGTCATTTCCATTAGTTTTTGTTTTATTAAAAAACAATTATATTTAGCTTAATTTATTTGCATTTCATTTTTAGTAATTTTAATACTTCAATGAATTTGCCTTTATTCTAATTTTTAATTTTAGTCATTTTGTTATGTGCTTTTGTCATTCTTATTAGTTTTATTAACTTTTTATTTAGCTTTCATTTTTAGTTTTAGGATAATTTATATACTATTACAGTATAATAAACATTTGAATATTTATTAGTTTTAGTGATTGTTGTGTGCTTTTTTCATTTTTATTAGCTTCTATTTATTAGTTTTTGTTTTTTATTTTAATTTTAGTTTAAGTTGTATCCATTTTTTATTATGCATTTGTTATTATTAGTTTTTGTGTTTTAAAAAAAATTATATTTAGCTTTATTTTTATTTCAGTTTAAGTAATTTTAGTACTTTAACTTATTTCAGTAAGTTGGCAAGGCAATATTTAAAAATTTGTAATAATTAAAATGTTTAATAGTTACGTTTTTTTATTTGAAGTTTTATTAAAAAGTTTTATTTTATTAAAAATGATTTTTTTATTAATGAAAATGGAAAACACACAAAATAATGATCTTTTAAAAAGCATCATATGATTTTTAGTAATTTTAATACTTCAATGAATTTGCCTTTATTCTAATTTTTAATTTTAGTCATTTTGTTATGTGCTTATGTCATTCTTACTAGTTTTATTAACTTTTTATTTAGCTTTCATTTTTAGTTTTAGGATAATTTATATACTATTACAGTATAATAAACATTTGAATATTTATTAGTTTTAGTGATTGTTGTGTGCTTTTTTCATTTTTATTAGCTTCTATTTATTAGTTTTTGTTTTTTATTTTAATTTTAGTTTAAGTTGTATCCATTTTTTATTATGCATTTGTTATTATTAGTTTTTGTGTTTTAAAAAAATATATATTTAGCTTTATTTTTATTTCAGTTTAAGTAATTTTAGTACTTTAACTTATTTCAGTAAGTTGGCAAGGCAATATTTAAAAATTTGTAATAATTAAAATGTTTAATAGTTAAGTTTTTTAAGTTTAGTTTTATTAAAAAGTTTTATTTTATTAAAAATGATTTTTTTATTAATGAAAATGGAAAACAAAAATGTTTTAATAGTTTTAGATTTAGTTAACAAAAACAACACTGGGATGAACTATTGCTAAGTTTAACCCTGTTTTCCACATACCAGGTACAAGCCCGCTGAAGATCTGAAGCTTAGAAGAGTGTCGTTGCCAAAGCCGCACAACATAATCCTCCCAGCGAATCATCTTCCCCAGTACCAGCATGACGGGGATGGTGGGCAAACCCATGAGCAGGAAGAGAGGATCCGCATGCTCCATCACATCCAGACCCTTCTTATGGCCCACCACCTGAAAACAGAGTAGAAAACGTGTTCAAAAGAGCCCTGGAGAGCTGAGCTTCACTCATCTTGTCTTTAACACACCTGCATAACTGTGACAATGTCTAATGTTACAAAAGAGTTTTATTTTAAATAAATGCTGTTCATTTGAAGTCTCTATATATCAAAGTATCCTGAAAACAGTTATCACGATTTCCACAAAAATATGAACTGTTTTTTAACACTGATAATAATATGTAAAAATGTTTGAGCAATAAATCAGCATATTAGTATGATTTTGAAAGGATCACGTGACACTGAAATGCAGCCTTGGAGAGAATAAGAGACTTATTTATGTCAGAAGCATTAAAAAAATCTTACCAACCCCAAACTTTTTTAACAGTAGCGTGAAACTATATACAGTATGTGTATATATACTGTGTACATCATCAAATTTGTCATATTATCAGCATTATGTTTTTTAGAAATACTGCCATTTGTTTGCACAAACAGAAATAAACAAGAGAAGAGTGTCGTTGCCAAAGCCGCACAACATAATCCTCCCAGCGAATCATCTTCCCCAGTACCAGCATGACGGGGATGGTGGGCAAACCCATGAGCAGGAAGAGAGGATCCGCATGCTCCATCACATCCAGACCCTTCTTATGGCCCACCACCTGAAAACAGAGTAGAAAACGTGTTCAAAAGAGCCCTGGAGAGCTGAGCTTCACTCATCTTGTCTTTAACACACCTGCATAACTGTGACAGCACCGTAAGTAACGGCCGACCAATAGACGGTCCCCACCACGACTCCAGCTGCGGTGAACGGACTGGCCCTGGACAGAGCTCTGTCGACCTGCTGAAGGAAGTACACCAGAGGCCCTGGAGGAGAGACAAAATGACACACTTAACACTCCCCTACTAAATCAACAAAATAACAGCCAAACAGAACGTCAGAATATTTGGCATTAGTAAGGCCCCGCAGAATCTGGGCACCTTTGTCACATCTTCTGAGCTAATTTGTCAAAAACATGATCATTTTAAATGGTAACGTTTAGCTTCAAAACACGAGCAAAATCATGTTATAAAACAGTGTTTATTATTATTTATACACTATTATAGTATTATATAATAGTTTTGAATTAGCTTTTAGAATTCTGATATTTTAGTTTAGATTTTAGTAATTTTGTTATGTGCTTTTGTCATTTTTATACATTTTTGGTTTCTTTATATTTTTATTCAGAAGTGCATATACATTTTTTTTAAGTATATTTCTTTATTTTTATATTATTATTACTTACTAGGATTTAAGTTTTTAGCATTTATTTATTTTGTTTTTTTATATTTTTATTAAGCTTCAAGTTATTTCGATTTTAGTTTGACTCATTTTAGTACTTTAACTTGCACTTATTTCATTTCAGTTACCTGCAAGTGCAACATTTCAATTTTTTTCGGGGTTTTTAAGCATTTCTATTCGTTTTTGCTTTTTAATTTTACCATTTAGTTTTGATTGATTTTTATTTCAGTTTTAGTTTGAATCATTTTAGTACTTCAATTAAATTTAGCTACTTGCCAAAGCAACATTTTTCATTTTCATTTAATTTTCTAAAATCTTTTTTTATTCGTTTTTGGACTTTTCTTATATTTGTATTTAGCTTGAATTTATGTTAAGTAATTTTAGCACTTTTAGTCATTTTAAACGTACACTTTTTTTTATTCCCGTTAGTTGCCAAGATTTGATCTAAGTTTTGTATTTTAATTTATTTCAACTTTATTTCAGTCAATATAAATGATCTGTAATAGTTTTAGCTTTAGTTACAATAACGACACTGCTGCAAAAACAGAGCTGAAAGGACTGCACTCTTATCAGGAGCAAATTATCCAAAATATGTAATAAACAGGCACTGATTTGGTGCATTAAAAAAAAGTGAGAATCCATGACAAGATACACAACAAAAGTGGAAAAAGGTATTAGTACGTTTCCCTTCAAAAAAAAGGTGACGTGCAAATACTCACCTATTTTGGGGAAAACGATCTGGTATTCTGTGCTACATTGCGGGCAGCTGACGGCTCCTCCGCTGTTTCCCTTCTGTTTTTCGTCCAGCCAGCGCTGTAAGCAAGACTGATGGATCCACTTGGTGCAGCCCTTACACCGGCACGGGCTGACCCATTCTGCAGCTCGATCCTCCTTCTCCGTGGCAAAACACACCCAGCAGTGCCTGTCGGTGAACAACAGATCACATGAGAACTTAACTAAGAGTACTACTAACTAGTACTGTGATTCACCGCTAACTCACTTCTCTGGAGGTTCATCTACACTGGCCATCTTATGTCAGGCTCGATCCACGGTCTCCAGCTCAACCATGAGTGAGCCAGAGCAGGCTCAATGTGCAACACCTATTAATACAGACCATTAACACATGAATGCAATACTTAAATACAAAACTCATATTCATTCAATAACACTTCCGCTGTAAGTAACATAAATAAATATGCATAATATGTTTGGTCTTATATTATGGTGATCAGCACCATTATATTACAAGGATTTCAAAACAAATCACTAAAAATTGTTTGTATCACTACAGTATAAGATGATACATAACATAATTATATATTTATTCTTCTAACGTCTGTCTTTGTATTAAAGATGCACAATGAATGTTAATATTATAATAATAGTTAATCAGGCTCAAGTTACGTATGGATGTCATGTAAGAGAACATTTCTAACTTAACAAATTGAAATTATGTATAGATTTGACACTATTTTCAGTCGGAATGACTCGCACTAAACTACCTAAACAACCCCAAACCTCATTATTATTTACGTTTGAACAGATATAAACATACCGAAACTTGTCATTCAGGCAACATTGTTACCCGAACTCAAATGTAGATCCTCACCTGAAGATGTTTAGCAGATGTAGACGTTTCTGATACGCGTTTAGTTTAGGTCTCCGGCTGATTTGACACTTTCAATTTTGTCGGAGGACAGAACAACAACCTTACGAAGAGCAACTTCCGGATAAGCCACTTCCGTATGTCAAAATAAATGTCCCTAACTTGCTCAAATGTCCAAGAATGCTTCGTTTGATGTATTTATTTATTGTCTTAATGTCTTGTTATAAGAGCATACATGCATGAAACTAAAAAGTAAAAGTGTATTTGATAATTGTTAATGATTTTTGATCTTAAGATTTTGAAATATAAAAAAAAATAAAGCATCCACTCTGCTGCTACAGTCGTGTCCTCTCCATAATTTAGCTTCTAATCAAAAACAATTTATTAAAGACATATATGTCCAATTATATTTTAACATAACATATAAATAAATAGAGAAAATTACACACCTTCAAAAAAGTTTAAAAAAACAAATAAACAATTGTTTTTAAGTTGTCAAAATGCGCCTGCGAACCAAACGTGTTCGTATTGGCTAAATGAGCTGTCACTCATCTCCTGGTTACGCGGGTTTGATTGGCTCCCTCCATAGTGCGGTTCGGTTGACGCATCACCGCTCAGCCTGTGGTTATACTGCAAAGCAGCGACGGTTATTTTTTATTCACATGAACAGAAAATCATAAACGCAGCTTCTTGCGAAAACGTTGACCGAAAAACGCACTCAAGCAGCAGGCCGAACATGGAGTCGTATGATATTATAGCAAACCAGCCGGTCGTGATTGATAATGTGAGTATGATGTCAGCAGCCCTCCACACCCAGTCTGTGCTAAAAGGCTAAAGCTAATGCTATTGTGCCAAAGTCTGCGCTAGCCGGCTAATGCTAAATAAGATGTGTTTAGGATTGCATTTACTTAAATAGTAATGTGCACAGTTTCACGTCCGATTGACTTCATTATGTAAAGCACGACAACAGGACATCTGTCTTAATTGCGATATCTTCAAGCATTAGCTGCTCAGTTTGATGCATTGGCATAAAGCTAATTTGGCATTCATTTCAGTGGTGCTTTGAATTTATCACTCAAACTTTAAAGAAATGATTCCACGTTGTTCATATTAATGAAATACTGCAAGATGCATGGATGTCAGACAGCATCTGTCAGATACAAGATACAAAATGATTATTGTTGCTAAGATGTCTGGATGTGACCCCCGCCTTATATATACAGCCACATTTATTAGTATGAAATAATTAGTTAGAAATTAATTGAAAAAAAAAGCCAAAATGGGGAAGCTAGTGATGGAGAACTAGTAAACCTGAACCGGTAATCTGAATGAAGGTGGAAGATCTCAAAGCTTGAATGTGTCACTTTGATAGGTTACTAAAATTATGAAAACTTAGTAAATGTCAGTGATGTTTAGTGAAACATTATGGTGTTTTCTCACAGTGGGACTCTTCTGGAGGCTGTAGCTGGTTGGTTTCTTTTAGCTCCCTCCAGCTCTGTCTCATGACTCAAGAACAAACAAGGAGGGATCAGATCAATAGATTATTCATTTTACAACACATTCACAGTTTGAGCTTTTATAGTTCAAGTTTACTTTGAACTACCTCGCTGCAAAATTGCGTGATGTGTATTGTGATTTCTAACTTGTCTTACAATTTCTAATACAGGGGTCTGGAGTTATTAAGGCTGGCTTTGCTGGAGATCAGATCCCTAAATACTGTTTCCCAAATTAGTAAGTAACCATTTAATTGATATTACTGCATTAGGATAACTTTCAAAAGTTTGGGGTCAGTAAGAATTTATTTATTTATTACTAACTATATTCAGCAAGGGTGCATTAAAAGTGATCGAAGTGGCAGTAAACATATGTCTAATGTTACAAAAGAGTTTTATTTTAAATAAATGCTGTTCATTTGAAGTCTCTATATATCAAAGAATCCTGAAAACAGTTATCACGATTTCCACAAAAATATGAACTGTTTTTTAACACTGATAATAATATGTAAAAATGTTTGAGCAATAAATCAGCATATTAGTATGATTTTGAAAGGATCACGTGACACTGAAATGCAGCCTTGGAGAGAATAAGAGACTTATTTATGTCAGAAGCATTAAAAAAATCTTACCAACCCCAAACTTTTTTAACAGTAGCGTGAAACTATATACAGTATGTGTATATATACTGTGTACATCATCAAATTTGTCATATTATCAGCATTATGTTTTTTAGAAATACTGCCATTTGTTTGCACGGTTTCTTTTAGCTCCCTCCAGCTCTGTCTCATGACTCAAGAACAAACAAGGAGGGATCAGATCAATAGATTATTCATTTTACAACACATTCACAGTTTGAGCTTTTATAGTTCAAGTTTACTTTGAACTACCTCGCTGCAAAATTGCGTGATGTGTATTGTGATTTCTAACTTGTCTTACAATTTCTAATACAGGGGTCTGGAGTTATTAAGGCTGGCTTTGCTGGAGATCAGATCCCTAAATACTGTTTCCCAAATTAGTAAGTAACCATTTAATTGATATTACTGCATTAGGATAACTTTCAAAAGTTTGGGGTCAGTAAGAATTTATTTATTTATTACTAACTATATTCAGCAAGGGTGCATTAAAAGTGATCGAAGTGGCAGTAAACATATGTCTAATGTTACAAAAGAGTTTTATTTTAAATAAATGCTGTTCATTTGAAGTCTCTATATATCAAAGAATCCTGAAAACAGTTATCACGATTTCCACAAAAATATGAACTGTTTTTTAACACTGATAATAATATGTAAAAATGTTTGAGCAATAAATCAGCATATTAGTATGATTTTGAAAGGATCACGTGACACTGAAATGCAGCCTTGGAGAGAATAAGAGACTTATTTATGTCAGAAACATTAAAAAAATCTTACCAACCCCAAACTTTTTTAACAGTAGCGTATACAGTAATACAGTATGTGTATATATACTGTGTACATCATCAAATTTGTCATATTATCAGCATTATGTTTTTTAGAAATTTGTTTGCTTGTTTGCACAAACAGAAATAAACAAGAAAACATTTTAGTAATGCACTGTAGTGTGAATGTGATGTGGTATTAACTGGTAAGCTTTATTTCTAGTGTGGGGCGACCCAAGCATGTTCGGGTGATGGCTGGTGCCCTTGAGGGCGATCTCTTCATTGGACCCAAAGCTGAGGTAAACCTTTTTATTTTAATTGAAGATTATATTTAAAGACAATATGACATTCACAACACAGTCAACTTGCCACAATATTCAGCCAGAAATAATATTGGCAGGGACTTGACTTAACCCGTGATGTGACTGGTCATTAATATTTTATGTATGTTATCAGAAAAGAAAAGTTATTATAACTTGGACAAATAGTTTTGACTTCACACTGCCTTGTGTTATTCTAATGTCATAACATCATATGTTCTAATCTATTCAATTCAATTCAAGTTTATTTGTATAGCGCTTTTCACGATGCAAATAATTGCAAAGCAGCTTTACAGAAAATTAAAGTTTTTACATTATATTTAGTAATAGCTTATCTCAAGTCGATGTCCATATGGCAGAAATCGAACAGTTAGTTAATGTCATGTAATCAAACAGACGGTGAACACTATTAACAGCAATGATTATATGTTGCGATCAAACTTCTAGCAAGATTTGGTAGTTTTTTATTGTTGTCTGAGGGGTTGGCATCATCTCTTCTCAGGTGTTCGGTCATCTCTAGTGCATTCTTTATTTCTGTGGTATATGCAGGAGCACAGGGGGCTGCTGTCTGTCCGCTATCCTATGGAACACGGTATTGTGAAGGACTGGAATGACATGGAGCGCATCTGGCAGTACGTGTATTCGAAGGAACAGCTGCAGACCTTCTCGGAGGAGGTACGGATTTAAATTTTATAAAATAGTAATAGTATATAATATATGTACAAATATATTTATATATTAATTATTTATTTTGAATTAGGATTTATTTTTATTTTATTACGCTATGCCTACGTCCGACGTCATCTGCTGGAACGCCACTCTCATGAACGCGCGTACGACAGATAGCGGAAGCTTGAGATTACGGTATATAAAGATTTAAATATGGATATTTTTCATACACAAATGGATCGATTCACTTCAGAAAGGCCATTTTTAACCCTTCGGAGCCGTGTGGAGCACTTTTATGATGGATGGATGCACTTTATTTTGCTTCAAAAGCTCGACCACCATTCACTGCCATTATAAAGCTTGGAAGAGCCAGGGCATTTTTAAAAGGATTAGTTCACTCCAGAATGAAAATTTCTTGATCATTTGCTCACCCCCATGTCATCCAAGATGTTCATGTCTTTCTTTCTTCAGTCGAAAAGAAATTAAGGTTTTTGAGGAAAACAGTGTTTATTATTATTTATACACTATTATAGTATTATATAATAGTTTTGAATTAGCTTTTAGAATTCTGATATTTTAGTTTAGATTTTAGTAATTTTGTTATGTGCTTTTGTCATTTTTATACATTTTTGGTTTCTTTATATTTTTATTCAGAAGTGCATATACATTTTTTTTAAGTATATTTCTTTATTTTTATATTATTATTACTTACTAGGATTTAAGTTTTTAGCATTTATTTATTTTGTTTTTTTATATTTTTATTAAGCTTCAAGTTATTTCGATTTTAGTTTGACTCATTTTAGTACTTTAACTTGCACTTATTTCATTTCAGTTACCTGCAAGTGCAACATTTCAATTTTTTTCGGGGTTTTTAAGCATTTCTATTCGTTTTTGCTTTTTAATTTTACCATTTAGTTTTGATTGATTTTTATTTCAGTTTTAGTTTGAATCATTTTAGTACTTCAATTAAATTTAGCTACTTGCCAAAGCAACATTTTTCATTTTCATTTAATTTTCTAAAATCTTTTTTTATTCGTTTTTGGACTTTTCTTATATTTGTATTTAGCTTGAATTTATGTTAAGTAATTTTAGCACTTTTAGTCATTTTAAACGTACACTTTTTTTTATTCCCGTTAGTTGCCAAGATTTGATCTAAGTTTTGTATTTTAATTTATTTCAACTTTATTTCAGTCAATATAAATGATCTGTAATAGTTTTAGCTTTAGTTACAATAACGACACTGCTGCAAAAACAGAGCTGAAAGGACTGCACTCTTATCAGGAGCAAATTATCCAAAATATGTAATAAACAGGCACTGATTTGGTGCATTAAAAAAAAGTGAGAATCCATGACAAGATACACAACAAAAGTGGAAAAAGGTATTAGTACGTTTCCCTTCAAAAAAAAGGTGACGTGCAAATACTCACCTATTTTGGGGAAAACGATCTGGTATTCTGTGCTACATTGCGGGCAGCTGACGGCTCCTCCGCTGTTTCCCTTCTGTTTTTCGTCCAGCCAGCGCTGTAAGCAAGACTGATGGATCCACTTGGTGCAGCCCTTACACCGGCACGGGCTGACCCATTCTGCAGCTCGATCCTCCTTCTCCGTGGCAAAACACACCCAGCAGTGCCTGTCGGTGAACAACAGATCACATGAGAACTTAACTAAGAGTACTACTAACTAGTACTGTGATTCACCGCTAACTCACTTCTCTGGAGGTTCATCTACACTGGCCATCTTATGTCAGGCTCGATCCACGGTCTCCAGCTCAACCATGAGTGAGCCAGAGCAGGCTCAATGTGCAACACCTATTAATACAGACCATTAACACATGAATGCAATACTTAAATACAAAACTCATATTCATTCAATAACACTTCCGCTGTAAGTAACATAAATAAATATGCATAATATGTTTGGTCTTATATTATGGTGATCAGCACCATTATATTACAAGGATTTCAAAACAAATCACTAAAAATTGTTTGTATCACTACAGTATAAGATGATACATAACATAATTATATATTTATTCTTCTAACGTCTGTCTTTGTATTAAAGATGCACAATGAATGTTAATATTATAATAATAGTTAATCAGGCTCAAGTTACGTATGGATGTCATGTAAGAGAACATTTCTAACTTAACAAATTGAAATTATGTATAGATTTGACACTATTTTCAGTCGGAATGACTCGCACTAAACTACCTAAACAACCCCAAACCTCATTATTATTTACGTTTGAACAGATATAAACATACCGAAACTTGTCATTCAGGCAACATTGTTACCCGAACTCAAATGTAGATCCTCACCTGAAGATGTTTAGCAGATGTAGACGTTTCTGATACGCGTTTAGTTTAGGTCTCCGGCTGATTTGACACTTTCAATTTTGTCGGAGGACAGAACAACAACCTTACGAAGAGCAACTTCCGGATAAGCCACTTCCGTATGTCAAAATAAATGTCCCTAACTTGCTCAAATGTCCAAGAATGCTTCGTTTGATGTATTTATTTATTGTCTTAATGTCTTGTTATAAGAGCATACATGCATGAAACTAAAAAGTAAAAGTGTATTTGATAATTGTTAATGATTTTTGATCTTAAGATTTTGAAATATAAAAAAAAATAAAGCATCCACTCTGCTGCTACAGTCGTGTCCTCTCCATAATTTAGCTTCTAATCAAAAACAATTTATTAAAGACATATATGTCCAATTATATTTTAACATAACATATAAATAAATAGAGAAAATTACACACCTTCAAAAAAGTTTAAAAAAACAAATAAACAATTGTTTTTAAGTTGTCAAAATGCGCCTGCGAACCAAACGTGTTCGTATTGGCTAAATGAGCTGTCACTCATCTCCTGGTTACGCGGGTTTGATTGGCTCCCTCCATAGTGCGGTTCGGTTGACGCATCACCGCTCAGCCTGTGGTTATACTGCAAAGCAGCGACGGTTATTTTTTATTCACATGAACAGAAAATCATAAACGCAGCTTCTTGCGAAAACGTTGACCGAAAAACGCACTCAAGCAGCAGGCCGAACATGGAGTCGTATGATATTATAGCAAACCAGCCGGTCGTGATTGATAATGTGAGTATGATGTCAGCAGCCCTCCACACCCAGTCTGTGCTAAAAGGCTAAAGCTAATGCTATTGTGCCAAAGTCTGCGCTAGCCGGCTAATGCTAAATAAGATGTGTTTAGGATTGCATTTACTTAAATAGTAATGTGCACAGTTTCACGTCCGATTGACTTCATTATGTAAAGCACGACAACAGGACATCTGTCTTAATTGCGATATCTTCAAGCATTAGCTGCTCAGTTTGATGCATTGGCATAAAGCTAATTTGGCATTCATTTCAGTGGTGCTTTGAATTTATCACTCAAACTTTAAAGAAATGATTCCACGTTGTTCATATTAATGAAATACTGCAAGATGCATGGATGTCAGACAGCATCTGTCAGATACAAGATACAAAATGATTATTGTTGCTAAGATGTCTGGATGTGACCCCCGCCTTATATATACAGCCACATTTATTAGTATGAAATAATTAGTTAGAAATTAATTGAAAAAAAAAGCCAAAATGGGGAAGCTAGTGATGGAGAACTAGTAAACCTGAACCGGTAATCTGAATGAAGGTGGAAGATCTCAAAGCTTGAATGTGTCACTTTGATAGGTTACTAAAATTATGAAAACTTAGTAAATGTCAGTGATGTTTAGTGAAACATTATGGTGTTTTCTCACAGTGGGACTCTTCTGGAGGCTGTAGCTGGTTGGTTTCTTTTAGCTCCCTCCAGCTCTGTCTCATGACTCAAGAACAAACAAGGAGGGATCAGATCAATAGATTATTCATTTTACAACACATTCACAGTTTGAGCTTTTATAGTTCAAGTTTACTTTGAACTACCTCGCTGCAAAATTGCGTGATGTGTATTGTGATTTCTAACTTGTCTTACAATTTCTAATACAGGGGTCTGGAGTTATTAAGGCTGGCTTTGCTGGAGATCAGATCCCTAAATACTGTTTCCCAAATTAGTAAGTAACCATTTAATTGATATTACTGCATTAGGATAACTTTCAAAAGTTTGGGGTCAGTAAGAATTTATTTATTTATTACTAACTATATTCAGCAAGGGTGCATTAAAAGTGATCGAAGTGGCAGTAAACATATGTCTAATGTTACAAAAGAGTTTTATTTTAAATAAATGCTGTTCATTTGAAGTCTCTATATATCAAAGAATCCTGAAAACAGTTATCACGATTTCCACAAAAATATGAACTGTTTTTTAACACTGATAATAATATGTAAAAATGTTTGAGCAATAAATCAGCATATTAGTATGATTTTGAAAGGATCACGTGACACTGAAATGCAGCCTTGGAGAGAATAAGAGACTTATTTATGTCAGAAGCATTAAAAAAATCTTACCAACCCCAAACTTTTTTAACAGTAGCGTGAAACTATATACAGTATGTGTATATATACTGTGTACATCATCAAATTTGTCATATTATCAGCATTATGTTTTTTAGAAATACTGCCATTTGTTTGCACAAACAGAAATAAACAAGAAAACATTTTAGTAATGCACTGTAGTGTGAATGTGATGTGGTATTAACTGGTAAGCTTTATTTCTAGTGTGGGGCGACCCAAGCATGTTCGGGTGATGGCTGGTGCCCTTGAGGGCGATCTCTTCATTGGACCCAAAGCTGAGGTAAACCTTTTTATTTTAATTGAAGATTATATTTAAAGACAATATGACATTCACAACACAGTCAACTTGCCACAATATTCAGCCAGAAATAATATTGGCAGGGACTTGACTTAACCCGTGATGTGACTGGTCATTAATATTTTATGTATGTTATCAGAAAAGAAAAGTTATTATAACTTGGACAAATAGTTTTGACTTCACACTGCCTTGTGTTATTCTAATGTCATAACATCATATGTTCTAATCTATTCAATTCAATTCAAGTTTATTTGTATAGCGCTTTTCACGATGCAAATAATTGCAAAGCAGCTTTACAGAAAATTAAAGTTTTTACATTATATTTAGTACTAGCTTATCTCAAGTCGATGTCCATATGGCAGAAATCGAACAGTTAGTTAATGTCATGTAATCAAACAGACGGTGAACACTATTAACAGCAATGATTATATGTTGCGATCAAACTTCTAGCAAGATTTGGTAGTTTTTTATTGTTGTCTGAGGGGTTGGCATCATCTCTTCTCAGGTGTTCGGTCATCTCTAGTGCATTCTTTATTTCTGTGGTATATGCAGGAGCACAGGGGGCTGCTGTCTGTCCGCTATCCTATGGAACACGGTATTGTGAAGGACTGGAATGACATGGAGCGCATCTGGCAGTACGTGTATTCGAAGGAACAGCTGCAGACCTTCTCGGAGGAGGTACGGATTTAAATTTTATAAAATAGTAATAGTATATAATATATGTACAAATATATTTATATATTAATTATTTATTTTGAATTAGGATTTATTTTTATTTTATTACGCTATGCCTACGTCCGACGTCATCTGCTGGAACGCCACTCTCATGAACGCGCGTACGACAGATAGCGGAAGCTTGAGATTACGGTATATAAAGATTTAAATATGGATATTTTTCATACACAAATGGATCGATTCACTTCAGAAAGGCCATTTTTAACCCTTCGGAGCCGTGTGGAGCACTTTTATGATGGATGGATGCACTTTATTTTGCTTCAAAAGCTCGACCACCATTCACTGCCATTATAAAGCTTGGAAGAGCCAGGGCATTTTTAAAAGGATTAGTTCACTCCAGAATGAAAATTTCTTGATCATTTGCTCACCCCCATGTCATCCAAGATGTTCATGTCTTTCTTTCTTCAGTCGAAAAGAAATTAAGGTTTTTGAGGAAAACATTCCCGGATTTTTCTCCATATAGTGGACTTCAACGGGTTGAAGGTCCAAATTGCAGTTTCAATGCAGGGCTCTACACGATCCCAGCTGAGGAATAAGTGTCTTATTTAGCGAAACAATTGGTCATTTTCTAAAAAAAAAAAAAAAGGTTATATATTTTAACCACAATTTGGACCTTCAACCCATTGGTCCCCATTGAAGTCCATTATATGGAGAAAAATCCGGGAATGTTTTCCTCAAAAACCTTAATTTATTTTTGACTGAAGAAAGAAAGACTTGAACATCTTGGATGACATGGGGTGAGTAAATTATCAGGAAATTTTACTTCTGGAGTGAACTAAGGCGTGCCGTGGGCGGAGCTAAAGAGTGACGAGCACTTGGGCGCCGAATGCCAACAAAACAGACATTTGATGCCATTTCACTTAACGTCTGCAGTTCTGAATCATGACCGGGATCTTTTATAGCTGGGACCGCTCCATCTTTCAGTATCAAACGATGTGAAAATCCAGCTTCGAACTGGGCATTGTTTATAAAACGTTCGTCAACAAACACACTTGTGAAACTCCATTGCTGCCCCGGAAAAACAAACTGTATCCACTGTTTACATAACGCTGGGTTCTTTAGGAAGCTGAACAAAGTTATCTTTCCCTTACAACCAAAAACACACTTCTTTGGAGACATTCTTCCCGAGCGAGTCCCATGTAGCGCTGCCGCCGGATGAAGCGCGCTGATGGGTGCGATCTCGCTCTCACTCTGGTCAATGCGTGCATGGGCGCGATCTTCCGGGAGAAATGCCCATATAAGGAGTTCCACCCTCGTCTACGTCATGAAGAGCCACGATTGAAAAAAAAAAAAAAAAACTCTCCGAAACTTGTATGAACTCGGAAGTACGATTTTTGGCACAGAAATACTCCGTCATACGTCCAAATTGTTTTTTGAAACTTTGTCCATGCTTAGCATGAGAATACAACTCTTAAACATTGTAAACAACTCTGAATGTATGAAACGGCATTGTACCCCCCCTTTAATATAACTCTGATTGTATTTGTCTGAAAGAAGAAAGTCGTATACACATAGAATGGCTTGAGGGTGAGTAAATCATGGGGTAACTTTCATTTTTGGGTGAACTATCCCTTAACCATTCATATTTTTTATATATCTCACAGCATCCTGTACTGTTGACCGAAGCGCCGCTGAACCCCTGTAAAAATCGTGAACGGGCCGCAGAGGTGTTCTTTGAGAC
This sequence comes from Sinocyclocheilus grahami, assembly GCF_001515645.1. Lineage (NCBI taxonomy): Eukaryota > Metazoa > Chordata > Actinopteri > Cypriniformes > Cyprinidae > Sinocyclocheilus > Sinocyclocheilus grahami. Next base: position 2,763,859 of record NW_015505289.1, on the reverse strand, counting down.
CTTCAACGTGCCGGCGCTGTTCATCTCCATGCAGGCCGTGCTCAGTTTGTGAGTTCAGCACTTTGAATTTCATTATTCCTGATATCACACCTCCTATTCCCTCTCTCATGCAAAACATGTTTCCTGTCTGACAGATATGCCACAGGCCGAACCACAGGTGTGGTCCTGGACGCTGGTGATGGTGTGACACACGCTGTCCCCATATATGAGGGATTCGCAATTCCACATTCCATCATGCGCGTAGACATCGCCGGACGTGACGTTTCCCAATACCTCCGCCTCCTCCTGCGCAAGGAAGGCTACGATTTCCACACTTCTGCGGAGTTTGAGGTTGTGCGCACCATCAAGGAGGTACGGGACTCCACATCTGGATATATACGACATGTTCTGTGCAGTTCCTTCTTGTTGGAAATTATCATCTAGATACGAAACGTTGAAAAAAATGCTGTTTTGTTTTCCAGAGAGCCTGCTACCTTTCCCTCAACCCCCAGAAGGATGAAACTCTAGAAACTGAAAAAGCACAATACACACTCCCTGACGGAAGCACTCTAGATGTAAGAATGAGATTGCGCGTGTATGTAGGCCTGTCGCAATAATCAATATATCGACTTATCGCACAATATATGTACATGACCTCAATCATTTTTGGTGACGCAATATATCGCCCATTATATTTACTTAAAAATTTATGTCACCGTGTTTTTTTACATTCCACTTGCGCGGCTGTGTCTTTTGCAGCTTCTCGTACATAACGTGGTGTAGTCATGAGGTGCTAATTTAAATTTTAAAAATGCTTCTACAACAAAAAGTTTCATCTCCAGATATGGTCTTGTTTAGGGATCTGTGCCTTTGTGCATACGGACATCAGACTGCTAAGTAGTGATTCTTATCGCAATTATTTCTGGGGCAATATATCGCACAACAAAAAGTTGTTATCGTGACAGGCCTACGTGTATGATCATATGGTCATAAAATTACACATCATATCCTGGTTTTATTGACATTCAGTGGAGGTTCAGTTCAGGTTCTTCCTGAAGTCAACATGAAATGGCATTCAGAAACTTCCATAATGTGGCTTATTTTTTTTCTTTTTGGAATAAAGTGCACTGATAACTTGCTCATGATGGCGCCGAAATTGTGTATTAAGAAAGTAAATAGTGACCATTTTAATTTCACATTGACTTTGATGTGTTACTCACAGCTGTTTATCTCCTGCAGATCGGTCCAGCACGGTTCAGGGCTCCAGAGCTTCTCTTCAGGCCTGATCTGATTGGAGACGAGAGCGAGGGTATTCATGAGGTGCTGGCCTTCGCCATTCAGAAGTCAGACATGGATCTGCGACGCACGCTCTTCTCTAACATAGTGCTGTCTGGCGGCTCAACGCTCCTCAAAGGTAGCGCGAAGAGATCAGTCGAAAGCATCTTTCAGTTCTCCATCAGTGACCGAACTGAAACTCTATGTTTGTTCCTCTCAGGTTTTGGAGACCGGTTGTTAAGCGAAGTGAAGAAACTTGCACCCAAAGACGTTAAAATTAAGGTGACTCTGCCACAGCTAAGAAATGTTAGCTTGGTGTGAGAACTATGTTTTTAAATATTTATTTTTCTTGTTGTTTCAGATATCTGCACCACAGGAGAGACTTTATTCAACATGGATAGGGTAAGAACAAAGTATATATAGGCACATAAAACAGTTACTCTACCTGAAATAAACTGAAAATGAAACGATTAATAAAAAGATAAAATATCACAACAGTAAATTACATTTTAAGATGTTAATGTTAAATGTTAAATATTTCATAGTATTAATGTTTTACTTTATTTTTCATCAGACAAATCCAGTCTTGATGAGCATGACAGATTTCTTTCAAAAAAAAAAAAACAGACCTCAAACTTTTGAATGTTAGTGAATGTTTTTAAAAGTGTTTTGGTATATTTTATAGTGTTTAACATATGGTTTTTCCATTTACGATGAATAGGGGATCTATCCTGGCTTCACTCGACACCTTTAAGAAGATGTGGGTCTCCAAGAAGGAATACGAGGAAGATCGCGCCCGTGCCATCCACCGGAAAACATTTTAATGGGGTTTAAGACCACCAGCCTCTCTCATCTCTGCGCTTTCATATCCCTCTCCTCTCTCGCTTGGCCTCCCTCTGTTACCCACCCACCCGTCCCGACTGCAAACCTGCCGAGTCTCCCATCCGCAGCTAAGGCATGCCTTCCGTGGCCCCTGCCCAGCTCTCGTTCAGGACACCTGACGAGTAGCACTGGGGCAGAATGCGACCGGGCATCCCTTGCTCGTTCTGCACCCATCAAACACAGAAAAAAGGCTTTTCAGGGCATCAGTCAATACTTTTAACTATCGTTTCATTTAAAGCCAATATTTCAGTACAGCGCTTGGATATTTATTACACTGTTTACCCTGCCCTGTATGATATTGTCATATCTATTATAATGAAACATGAAGGTGATTGTTTTACTCTCTTGTAAGAATTTCATTCCAGAAATGAAGAGATCGATCATTTTCTTTAAATGTTGCAATTCTCAGCATAGTATTTTTATTCTTATTTGACACTTTAATGATGAACGTATACAATAGAAAAAAGCATCGCTCACCACTACAATTCACTGGAATGGACACTACTGTGTTTTCTGTCTGTGTCCCTCCCCTTGACCGTCTTGAGGCTGAAACCACTCTGTAGCTCAAAGGAAATTACTTATATATATTGAAATATGAAGTACACGGTAGATAGCTAGATTTATCGCTGCTTGAAATGTCGACAAGGGTTATTGTACATTTTAACATGGAATCATCGGTTTATGAAAAGGGGTGGCTTAAAGGAACATTTTCAAGTTGTTTACTGTTGTTTTTTTTGTTTTTGTTTTAAATGTTGCTCTTAGAATTATGTTTGTCAGCTTTAAGTTGTAAAGCATAGTTGTTATCGCACAAAAACTGTCTTGCGAACATTAGCCCTTTTGAGTTAAGCTTTTCCTCTGAACATTTCCCATGATTCTCATATTGTTAACTCAAGAACCAGAACTGTTGACTGAAGCTTTAATTAAGTCGTCCAGTGAGTTTTTTTTACGTGGCCATGAGACGTCTCATCATTGTGGCACGATTTCAGTGTAAATTCAGAGTACCCCCGAATTCCAGATTAGTGCATGAACTCAACAGAACGACTGAGATTGTGTGTTGTTTCAATGTAAATCTCATCGACGTGGATATCCAAGGCAGAGGGTGGCCGAATGGATTTAGAAGCTCTTCTGGCACTAGTATTTCTGTAGTGTTTGTTGAAAGAGAGCTGCTCTCTAATGGGATGATGGGGCAGCAGGGTTACATTTAAGTCCAGTTTGTCCAACCTAAGATTTGCCTTACTCCAGTGTCGTCATTGGGAAGTCAGAGCATCTTGGTTGTTTTTCTTTTTCAAGATATAGAAATATCATCATAAGCCTTGTGTACAGTGGATTGCTATTCAAACTTAAAAAACAAAAAAATAAATGACGAACATGTCTAAAATGTACAAACCTGTTTCTTCAATTGTTGCTTTTTCTTTTAATTTTGTAAATTCAATATGGTAAATAAATTAATGCTGTCTGAAATAAACTTCTGTGAGTTATGTGAACACAAACAGCAATAAAAGCGTTTGTCTGCTTGTGCATTGCTGCTGATGTTGTTAACAGTGGTTTTCAAGACTGCTGAAGTTTTGTCACATGTAGTTGGTGTGAAACTCGTTTGTTTTTTAATGTAAGTCTAGAGGTCCCTAATTATATTAAAATTATGTAATAACATATTAGAGTTAATTACTATTATTGATTGTGAAATATCGTACAAGTCACAAAAATTGACGCTTTTATAAAGATGTCCATTCAAACCAGTTTTGATGGCTCAGAACGCCTAATTCTCCATTGAGCTCCATTCAAATTCATTTTCGTCTTAGTGGAGACAGTTAAACACACAAAAATATAATCTGTTGAATCAGTTAGTACCTGACGTACAAATAGAAATAAAACGATTATAAAAAACACATTTTTAAATACATTAAGATAGTTTCTGATCCTAATCATGTTCTGCATAGGCCATATCACAAGAGCAGGGGAAAAATAGGAAAAAACATGTTTTTGAGACATATTAATTTCTAATATAGTTGGATATAATGCTAAATTTACTTTTGCACACAGCGTTTGATTTTTGGCCTTCCCTATTAAAAATGTGATCACTTTTGAATTACAGTAATGTACATTTTGGGGGGAAATGGGCTTAATTTTCATGAAAATTGTGTCACAATTTTATTTTATTAATGCATTTTTTTTATTCATTAACGTATTTGTGACATTCATCCACTCAACCCATTTAATCTGCTCCACAGCTGAGTGACGAATTTAACACTTTAACACTTTTCTGTGGTTGTTAGGAGCACTTTGGTCACCTCACACACGCCAACCTCTGTGGTACCAACCTGGAGAGAGCAGACCTCTCCAATGCCAATCTAGATGTAAGGATGTACCTGTCAGGGACAGGCCTGTATGATATTTCACCCAAAATAAAAAAAGAAACAAATACAAAATAAAATTTTGCTTAAAGAAAATTAGACCTGTTTTTTGGAACATTTTATTATTTTAAATTTTTTTTTTAATTAATGTATTTGTTTGTGTAATTTATTTATTTAATGAGATTAGGCAAGGTCTCATTACTATATAGGTATAAACCTCCGGGTGGCCACGCTGAAGAACGCCAAACTCAAGAACTGTAACTTGCGGGGGGCCACTTTGGCAGGAACCGATCTAGAGGTGAGCGAACATCAGTTTAGTTTCAAAATCGTTCTGTAGATTGTCACGTCGTCTTGTGTGTTTCACTTTCATTTGTTTTGTCAAACAGAACTGTGACCTGTCCGGCTGTGACCTTCAAGAGGCCAATCTGCGAGGCTCCAACGTAAAGGGGGCCATTTTTGAGGAGATGCTGACGCCACTGCACATGTCACAGAGTGTCAGATAGCCTCCTTCAGTAAGACTGCGACCTCTTCACAGAGCAGCTTTAATTAAAAACCTACCTGCAAACGTAATGACTGTTATGTGACCTTAAGCCTGTTGATATTATCTGTTCATCTGCTGTCTACTGTTGCCTCAAGAACATTTATTTTGATGTATTGCATTACTATGGATGGTGTTTACTACATTTCTCAAAGCAAGATATATTTTTGTTTAACGTGACTTGCAATTTTCTGCATTACATTGTATATTTGTGCCAAGCTTCTACATGTGTCACTGCTGGTCTGTGAACTGAACATCTGATATTTGTGTTTTTGCATCTGATTCTGATTTAGGAATGCGGCTGTTCTGCGAATGTGCAATTTTATACCTTTCCATATGTGCCGATTTTACACTGTTTTGCTTGTTTCACTGTTAACGTAGGTTTTTTCGGACTGTGCTGCATGCAGAAGGGAAAACATCCACTATAAACCTGCTAGTTTGATGTCACCAGCCCTGTTAAGATCCAATAAAGTCGAACACTGGAGATTGAAAGAACTTTTTGGCTTTTTATTTTTCCAATCTCAACTGCAATGCACTTGTTTCAGTGCAGACAGTTTATTGCAATATTTATGATGATATTATAATTGTTTTGATTAGCAGATGCTGTATAGTTTGTATAGATCGTTTTTTTTATGACAATCAGATATTTCAGTCTCATTACTCATTACATTCTCATTTTTTTTACTTGAAATAAAATAAACAATAACTGAAATCAAATAAAATATAAAAATAAGCATTTTATTTTAGAAAGTTACCAAGGAAGGCATCTTATTTTATTTTTAGTCTTTTAGTTATTTTAGTTCAACTGTTTTAAGAAATAAGAATAAGAACAATATATACATATTTTAAAAAACTAAACAAAATTACTAAAACTAAATAAAATTAAAGTTAAAACAGAAAATATAATTAAAAAAAACAATACTATGATACTATATCAATAATACTATAATGACACTGAATATTTATATTACATTTTTAAAAATAATATTTATATATCATGGTATTTGTTGTTATGACTTTATGCTGATTAAAATAAAACATTCAAATGCATTACAGTAATGGGAATTTTGGGAAATGTGCTTTATTGTCATGAATACAATGTCACAAAATTGTATTCTTAATAGTCTTTTTGTGTTTCATCATTTGAGTCACGTATTATAAAGCATATGGAGACAAAATTATTTCAATAAATGATAACGTCAACTTGTGAATATGAAATATCGGTTTACTTGCTTAGTGAATGTTATTTATCATTAGTCATAAAAACAACCGATTCGGTAGTACAACAGTGAAATCATCATGATGCTTGTACAAATGTCCAGCAGAACATCAAGCCGCCAGCAGGGGCAGCAGTGTCTCTACAACAACACTCATAAAGCGTGTTGATGAGACGTGTAGCCTGCTACACCTTCCGGGAACAGCTTCAGCTCATCCATGACGGTCAGTAGCTCATCACAGCAGATAAGTACTGTAACAGACCGTGAAATCTGTTCACCAGGATGCGCTGCCACAGTGATTGATTGGACCTGAGTGTGTGGAAAAACCATCAACAGGAGCAGATGAGCACTGCTGCTGACTGAAGTCCCCTGTCGTAGTAAACATCTGCCCAGCAATTAGGCATAAATATTATTTACACATGTACAACACTGTGACAGATGCCATTTTATATTGATAGTTTTAGAATTTTCGGAATAATTAAAATTCCGAGCCAAATCATGCCGAATTCCATATTAATGCACCATATTTAAGGGGTCATATGATGCGATTTCAAGTTTTCCTTTCTCTTTGGAGTGTTACAAGCTCTTGGTGCATAAAGAAGATCTGTAAAGTTGCAAAGACTAAAGTCTCAAATCCAAAGAGAAATTCTTTATAAAAGTTAAGAGTCAGCCACACCTACCTAAAACGGCTCGTTCTAACACGCCCCCACATATCTATGTCAATATGTGGAAATATTAGCATAATGCCGCCCAAATGTGCATGCAAAGAAAGAAGGCGTGGTTTCAGGAACGCAGTAGTGTTGATGCAGCCATGTCAGGGAGACGCTGTGTTTCAGTGCGAAAGCAAAAGCAGAGTAACGCGTCGTGTGTGTGTGTGTGTGAGGGGAACAGGGTCACATCACAGGAGAGTGAACTGCCTGTCAGAAATCATAGCACGTCAGCTGTCTTAACCACGGCTTGTGTACTGCATCATCACTGTACCTGTCACTCGACTCTGTTGTCCTTTCGGGCTTGAACTGATGGTAAAACTAACGACATTATCAACTGTCTTGATATTTACTTTGAAAGCTGAAGCTGCGATTATGGTAAGGGGTGTTACCATATTAATTACAACAGTAATACTTCTTTTTTAAAGCTTTTTCATGTCTTGAAAAATGTGGTTGCTATCAAGTGGCTAAATGGGTCTACAGTGGTCTACAGTGGTCATCAAGGACATTAAACATCATCACACCGAACAGGTAAACTCATCTAAGTCACTTTCAGAGCCATGCTGATTCCTGAAGTCAGCATGCCAATTGCACACTCCCTCAAAACTTGCGACATCTGTGGCATTGTGCTGTGTGATAAAACTGCATATTTTAGAGTGGCTTTTTATTGTGGCCAGCCTAAGGCACACCTGTGCAATAATCATGCTGTCTAATCAACATCTTGATATGCCACACCTGTGAGGTGGATGGATTATCTCGGCAAAGGAGAAGTGCTCACTAACACAGATTTAGACAAATTTGTGAGCAATATTTGAGAGAAATAGGCCTTTTGTGTACATAGAAAAAGTCTTAGATCTTTGAGTTCAGCTCATGAAAAATGGGGGCAAAAACAAAAGTGTTGCGTTTATAATTTTGTTCAGTGCAATTGCACTCTTTAAAAAAAAAAAAAACTGAAAGAGTTGTCAGAAGCTTCATGGGTGTGCCGATGAAGTCCTAAGACTGTTGTAGTTCATTTATAGCCTGTCTAGCTTTTTACTTCTAGCGATTGTATTTAGGCTTCAATATACATAAAAGTTATTTTCTTTTGTTAAGATTGTCATGAAGAATCTTAAACTTTTGTTGGTCACAAAGCTTATTTTCTGCAATAATCCAAAAACCCTGTAGGGATTTTGTCAAGAGAATGAAGGTGATGCTAACTTCTGGTTTGGCCTACAAAAATACGTCATCGTTGCAGCACTGGTATATGAATGTGGTAATCATTCAGCCAGCACTGCTGTTATTTCAGGTGCTTCACTTTTGGAAAACTTACAAGTGACACTTTGTTTGGACTAGGTAAGTCATTGATATTGTGGCCTGAGGTTTGAATTTGAATGTTTGCAAGTTATTTTAGCACCATATTTCCAAGGAATTTCAAAGAAGTAAGTTAAATCATAATTACAGTGTGTTTACTTGCACTTCCAGTCACATTGCACTTGTGAATCTTGAAGACTCATTGGCTGCTTAAATATTTTCTTTGGCTTTTCGACTAAAGTTAGCGACCTCAGAAATGGTGTACGGTCAACCATTCCTGTTTTTAAAAGCGCCCACCCGTTCACCTCCTCTCTTCCATTCCCTCAGTGTGTGAAGGTATGAGTGTGCGTTTGTCTTCCTCACATGGACAGTCCTCATGACTGGCTGCAGTAGCCTGCATGCCCACACGCACATGTGGCCATTCCTCCCACCCACTTCCTCTACCCACAGGCCCGCCAGCGTCCGGCCCAGGGACGGTCTGACCCGAGAACTCCCCACTCCTTTTCCTGTGAGCCCCAGCGGGAATGACCGCAGAGTTATTAGACCTAATGGCCATCTGGGTTCCATTAAAGACGGGCCTGTGTTGTATGTTGGCTGCAGAAATTATCTACCACTGTTTCTGTTTTTAAGTCACCGCAGGGAACATTTTAGCAAACCCCAGAATGATACAACAGCACTTCATTTATCATCCAAGCACAGTTGGGTTTTCTGTGGTATCAAACCATTAGAAAATGTGTGAAATGCCAGCGGGAATTAAACAGGTTTTTTCATACCTGTGGTTGTGATGTTTGGTTATGGTAATACAGGAGTAAAGGTGCCTATTTAGTAGCGCAAGAAAGCCTTACTTCCTACATCCTCTGCCCTTCTGTGTAAAACTAACATGCAGACATGGGAGAATCTCACTTGAAAAAAAGTAAAGTGAAGTGACGTGGCCAAGTATGGTGACCCATACTAGGAATTATTGCTCAGCATTTATCCCATCCAAAGTGCACACACACAGCAGTGAACACACACCCGGAGCAGTGAGCAGCCATTTTTTTGGGGAGCAAAAACCGGGGAGCAGTTGGGGGTTCGGTGCCTTGCTCAAGGGCACATCAGTCGTGGTATTGAAGGTAGGAGAGAGTGCTGTGCATTCACCTACAATCCCTGCCGGTACGAGACTCGATACCCATACTAGGAATTATTGCTCAGCATTTATCCCATCCAAAGTGCACACACACCCGGAGCAGTGAGCAACCATTTTTTTGGGGAGCAAAAACCGGGGAGCAGTTGGGGGTTCGGTTTCTTGCTCAAGGGCACATCAGTCGTGGTATTGAAGGTAGGAGAGAGTGCTGTGCATTCACCTACAATCCCTGCCGGTACGAGACTCGATCCCACAACCTTTTGGTTACGAGTCCGACTCTCTAACCATTAGGCCACAACTTCCCCTTTTACCTGATATACACTATATGATTCAAATATAAATAATTAATTTTTAAGAAATACTGTAATTTGGTGTTTATGAATGAATCAAAAAATTTATTGTATTAAGGACTTTTATAAAATTTTTATAAATGAAACTTAATGCATGTGCTTAATTGTCATAAAAGTAATGTTGCAGTGCAACATGTTTAATGTTTCTAAAAGTAGGTGCTTTATTTTCTTTATGCAAAAATTACATTTTCATTTCTTCTACTTTTTTTTTTTTTTTTGGATTTACATCTGACCTTTTAATTTTCTTTGGTTTTATGAGATTCCCCCCCCCTTGATGGCTGAAGTTGGTATATGGGCACTTTTGTTTATTCTTATATAGCCAGGCTAAAATTGCTGAAAAAATATAGTGAAACATATCTATAAATTGACATTTGTATTAAATACTTTATGAATATGACACAGAAGTCCCCTTTTATGATGCTTTTTCCTTTATGGAGCTTGATAGCCACTGGTCTCTGTATGCTTTCATTTTATGGAAAGGAGCAGCATGAATATTATGATAACTATATATTCTATTTCCAGAGAAGAAAGAAAGTCATATGGTTTTTTACTTCCTACATCCTCTGCCCTTCTGTGTAAAACTAACATGCAGACATGGGAGAATCTCACTTGAAAAAAAGTAAAGTGAAGTGACGTGGCCAAGTATGGTGACCCATACTAGGAATTATTGCTCAGCATTTATCCCATCCAAAGTGCACACACACCCGGAGCAGTGAGCAACCATTTTTTTGGGGAGCAAAAACCGGGGAGCAGTTGGGGGTTCGGTTTCTTGCTCAAGGGCACATCAGTCGTGGTATTGAAGGTAGGAGAGAGTGCTGTGCATTCACCTACAATCCCTGCCGGTACGAGACTCGATCCCACAACCTTTTGGTTACGAGTCCGACTCTCTAACCATTAGGCCACAACTTCCCCTTGTAATCTGACCTTGTAATGTTCTTGGGTTTCATGAGATTCACCCACACTGTCACCATCAATGGGTGAAATTGCACAATCCTTTGTGTAATAAAAGCACATCATAAACCCACCCATTGTTTCTCTTACTGTGGCCACAGTTGCATAATGTGATAAATATACACCTTCTTTTTTCAAACTAATAGTTTAAAAAGACTGTATACTTAAAAACAGGCCAGCTAGCCTCTGTTGGTGGATGTTGTAACTACATAATCTGGAGCAAAAAGCATTTTTTCCATCGGCTGCCATTCAAAAGTATTGCTCTAACAAAACAAATTGATGGCAAAAACATAATACTTTTCAGATATTTTCCTTCAGGTATTACGAATCGCACACATCTGAACTGAAACAATCTGTGTGTGTGTTCATTTTTATGGGGGACACTGATCAATCTTGCTGAGGAAACCACACACGTGTGTTTTTGGAGATGTAGAGGCGTGGTGGAGAGCCGGCAGGCCTTTTGTCGGCACCTGGAGCCCATCCAAATCTGTGGTCGTGGGGGTACAGTGCAGAGAAAAGAAACACATCTGGAGCTTGTGGCAGTTGGCGCCACATTGGGCCTCAGAGAGGAGATGAGAGGGCAGGGCTTCTGAAACATGCTTTTATTAAAGAAACATTCATAAATCATTTCTGATTAATTTAGGCAATGCTCTGGTTTTAACTTGCTATTCTTTGACAGAGCAACAGCCTGAATCGATGCCAGACTTTTACAGGAAACCTCATCACAGTCTCACAGGGGCTTTATGGCATAATCAGGAATTATGCACTTGAATGAATATGTCTGATGGCTGAAGTTGGTATATGGGCCCTCACAGCACAAGGAACTCCTGTACAGCTATAAGACGAAGAACAAGTGCTCAAGAAGTACATAAATCATATTTCAGGTAGCCAAAAGCCCCATGGGCTGCAAAAACTCATATTCATAAGTATTTTGGTCTAATTTTCTTGTTTCAAGGATTAATAGATAAATTGTTAAATTAAAATTTAAAAAATTGTTTATAGGGATCAGGATCATGAAACGGCAAAGTGCTTATTGAAACAGTTATTTCAGTCACACTTTAGTTTGAGGACCAATTCTCACTATTAACTAACTAATAACTATGACTTTTGCCTCAAACTCCTGCTGCTTATTTAGTAAGGTAGTTGTTAAGTTAAAGGGTTAGTTCACCCAAAAATGAAAATTCTGTCATTAATCACTCACCCTCGTGTTGTTCCAAACCCGTAAGACCTTCGTTCATCTTCGGAACACAATTTAAGATATTTGTTGAAATCTGATGGCTCTCTGACCCTCCCATAGACAGCAAGGTAACTACCACGTTCAAGTTCCAGAAAAGTACCAAGATGATCGACAATGTAGTCCGTGTGACATCAGTGGTTCAACTGTAAAGTTACGAAGCTACGAGAGTACATTTTTGCGCAAAGAAAACAGAAATAACGACTTTATTCCATATTTTCATCTCTACTGCGTCATTTGTGGATGCGCGTTCACGACAGTATCATGACGCGAGCATGTGGTGGCGCCGGCGCTGACCCAGATCCGGTGTGATGACGTCATTACGCACGGATCTGGGTCAGTGCCGGCGCCGCCACACGCAAAAGTATTCTCGTAGCTTCGTAACTTTATAGTTGAACCACTGATGTCACACGGACTACTTTGTCGATCATCTTGGTACTTTTCTGGACCTTGAACGTGGTAGTTACCTTGCTGTCTATGAGAGGGTCAGAGAGCCATCAGATTTCATCAAAAATATTTTAAATTGTGTTCCGAAGATGAACGAAGGTCTTACGGGTTTCGAACGACATGAGGGTGAGTAATTAATGACAGAATTTTCATTTTTGGGTGAACTAACCCTTTAAGTTAGGTATGGGGTAAGATTAAGGGATCTAAAATATGATCATGCAGACTAAGGCATTAATATGTGCTTTATAAGTTCTAATAAATAGCCAATGTGCTAGTAATATGCATGCTAATAAGCAATTAGTTAATAGTGAGAATTGGTCTCTAAACTAAAGTGTTACCATTATTATATCATATTAGTGTCACTGAGATGCTATTATGGTTTTTAATTTCATATTTTTTTATGGATTTAGTTTTAGTAAACTATATAATATAGTCACAAATATAAACCTTTATCATCAGTTTACTATGCAAAACCACAGTTGGCATTTTAAGATCGCCCTCTAATGATAAAAAGGATGATGAAAGGATTATGTCATTATGACAGATTTCTGTATTTGTTTATTTTGTGATTCATGGAATAGCTCATTGTTTGAGAAAAGAAAAGAAAAAAAAATATGATCCAAAAGTTGTTCACACAACTTGAGCAATTCTTTTTAAATAATTCACTATGTCAAACAAAATGTAAAAATGTAGAGAGATAGTACAGACGAAATGATAGCTTTTATTTTCATTCATTCATTCATTCATTTTTCTTTTAATCAATCAATCAATTAATCAATATCTGTGCATTTGCTAACAAGCAGAAATTGGAAGCAGGGCTTTGTCTAATTTTCCAGTGACAATAATCTAAAAAAAGTCTTGAAACAAGATACATTTACTTGTGAAGCAACACCATTTAAGATATTAAGACTTTTCCTGTATTATTTATAAGTGGATCTTTTCCACTTATTTGAGGTATAAGCTAGTTAAAAACAAGTGGAACAATTATGCAACAAAGCAACATTTAAAATATATTTTGGACAGCAAGCTAATTAAAAATCATTTGTTTTGCAGGGAACCTGATCGTGTTTATATTGAATCAGTTATTTTTAGCCTTCTGTGAATCTCTCAGCATGACTAAATGCAAGGTCATAGAAAGAACTTGGCAACTGAACCCCTAGACAGCACAAAGCCGCACTTTGGCCATGGTCAGAAAGTACCAAAACAGGCCGGTTTTGGCCAAACGTGTCTCGTCTGTGCTGAATTCACAGCGCGACCGCAGACCTAGGTATTTGCTCGCCCTTTGTTCTTTAAGGTCCTCGTTTCATTTGTTGGTACACCACAGAGGGTTTTGCATATGCAATGATGCTAAACCACGCAAGCATGTAATTTTCAGAAAATCTGCAACCCTTGTGAACTTTGCAAGTAATGACAGGCTCTCGGATACTGAAAATACTGGATGCATTTCCCATTTAATGGACAATCCTGACAGAAGTGGCAACTGTTTACCACATTACCTCACCATAACTGCATTTCTAGCTGTGTGGCCATCCACAGCGTGCATTGTAATCTCACTGATCATGATATGACATGCATATATGTTCATCTTCATGCAGACTGGTTTACCGCAAATGATTGCGTCTTGCACCATTCTGTGCTTTCCGTCGGAATTGTGTTTGCCGGATTGCTCCTTGTGGCGATGCTTTGCCCGGCAAAACCACATTTTGCTTTCCTCGGCATCCATCGCTGCCACTGTGGCATAAAGTTGCGCTAACACTTCCTAAATCCTGAGAGGACTAAACCAGGCACATTTAAACAGCTCGCTTTGCTTCAGAAAATCCAGATTTGTTCAAAATACGAAGTATAAAACAACTAACAGACACCACAAACCTTGGAATTTGGATGTCATGTTCCAAAAGGAAAGTGGCAGTAGCTTCCAAAACCAGCTTCCTCTATAAAGAAACTAAGTTTAGGAGAACCTGACAGTTCCCATTTAATGGACAATCCTGACAGAAGTGGCAACTGTTTACCACATTACCTCACCATAACTGCATTTCTAGCTGTGTGGCCATCCACAGCGTGCATTGTAATCTCACTGATCATGATATGACATGCATGTATGTTCATCTTCATGCAGACTGGTTTACCGCAAATGATTGCGTCTTGCACCATTCTGTGCTTTCCGTCGGAATTGTGTTTGCCGGATTGCTCCTTGTGGCGATGCTTTGCCCGGCAAAACCACATTTTGCTTTCCTCGGCATCCATCGCTGCCACTGTGGCATAAAGTTGCACTAACACTTCCTAAATCCTGAGAGGACTAAACCAGGCACATTTAAACAGCTCGCTTTGCTTCAGAATATCCAGATTTGTTCAAAATACGAAGTATAAAACAACTAACAGACACCACAAACCTTGGAATTTGGATGTCATGTTCCAAAAGGAAAGTGGCAGTAGCTTCCAAAACCAGCTTCCTCTATAAAGAAACTAAGTTTAGGAGAACCTGACAATCTAGCAGTGAGCGTGAAATTAAAAATAAATTTTCTTCGCAAAAAGAACAACATGAAGCTGTAAGTCTGCGAGTGCTAATCATTCACAGCTGATAAAGTCTTTGATTAGTTTCATGCAATACTTCCAACACATCTTTCTCTGGCCACCACTGCTGCTAACATGTGTTATGCACATTGTGCCTGATAAATTTGTGCCTATTTATTTTGGGCATCTTTACTAATGTTGGTCCACTCCTCTTCAATGGCTGTGCAAAGTTGCTGGATATTGACAGGAACTGGAACACGCTGTCGTATACGCCGATCCAGAGCATCCCAAACATGCTCAATGGGTGACATGTCCGGTGAGTATGCTGGCCATGCAAGAACTGGGATGTTTTCAGCTTCCAGGAATTGTGTACAGATCCTTGCAGCATGGGGCCGTGCATTATCATGCTGCAACATGAGGTGATGGTCGTGGATGAATGGCACCTCAGGATCTCATCACGGTATCTCTGTGCATTCAAAATGCCATCAATAAAATGCACCTGTGTTGTCCATAACATACGCCTGCCCATACCATAACCCACTGCCACCATGGGCCACTCGATCCACAAAGTGTTGCGTTTATAATTTTGTTCAGTGTATATATATTTATTTATGAACCATGATTTACTATTCAAAACTTCAGGGTACACTCTAAAAAATGCTGGGTTGTTTCAACCCAATGTTGGGTCAAATATGGACTAACCCAACTGTTGGGTTAAAAAGCTCATTTAAAAATGTAACCAAAATTTAACCCAACTGTTGGGTGTAAGTATGATTTTTATCTGATTTTATGTTTTATGATTTTTTTTCATCAAGGAATCATTTAATTGATCAAAGGTGACAGTAAAAAATGTAAAATAAATGCTGTTCTTTTGAACTTTCTATTCATCAAAGAATCCAGATTTTTTTTTATCACTGTACAAAAACATGAAGCAGCAATAACTGTTTCAACCCTGATATTGATAAGAACCATTATTAATAATCAAGCACCATGATCTTTTCTTCTTCTAGGAAGTCTTCTATCAAAAAATCTTTTTCTGACATCATGAGATAATGACATCATGAGATCAGAAAGTGAACAAGGATAAGTATATCTTTTGCTTTATGTTTGCCAGTAGCTGTGATCTTAAAATGTCAACTTTTTTACAATGATTTTGTGTAGTAAACAAATAATAATTGAGTAGTTTATGTTTGTGGAAGTATCATGCAGTTCTGTAATAGGCACCTTGTAGTTTCATAACATTGAAGCAAGGTCAGTGCCGGTGGCAAAACAAGTACAGAAGTGATAGCAAAAACAAGTCCACGAGGACCATAAACCATGAAGACTGTGTGTCATTATGAAAAATCTTAGGGTGGCAACCCACTCTGAGCCTGTCATTTTCACCGTAATGAATGCCTGTTATTATGGATGAGCAGAAGAAAATGACCATAGTTTCCAGCAGAAATGCAAAATGTATTATTATAATACAATGGTTTTCAGTGTATCATCATCTAAAACTACAAAATACCAACAGTTTAGTTTTTTTTTCACTTGTGATGCTAAATTTGATCCAAAAACATTGAGAATTGCAAAAACCAGGATAGTGACAAATGAGCAGAAAATTACAGTTTTAGCTATGTGTGAAAGTAAAATGCAGTGGGGTTTAACAAAAGTTACAAAAGTTCCAGGTTGACAGACCTTTAACTACTTTAAGAATACAATCTGAATCTGTCTCGAGGGTTAAAACAGGGCAGAGTTAATATGACAACAGTGGCACCACATAAATGCTGCTGCAGGCAGAAACAATAATCAGTCCACTTGGACTCTTTGTTAGTTACTGAGCAAGTCGAAGGCGAGCTGGCGAGGTCATGTCAGGGGATGGCCAGTAAAACAGGCACATTTCATACTTTGCAGTGTTTACTGAGAGCAGCGTGTTCCTGTCTGGCCGCGACGTGAGAGTACAAACACAGACACAGGCCTGTTTTAGAGGGGAACAGCGGCTGAATTTAAATGCGGGAATCTAGTGAGAGGAATGTGTCTAAAATGCCAGTAGCTAAATAAATGTTAAAATATTTACTTTTTTAATTGTCCCTATTTACTTTTTAAATGCACATTCATTGTCTTATTGTATTCATCTGTGCATATTATTCCGGATAAAATAAAAAAATAAAAATATATATATATATATATATAATTTTATTTTATTTTTTATAATATTTAATCATAATGGTTTGCACCATTTACCTTTTTTGGTTGACATCACACACAATGACAATATGGTTATGCTGTATAGAATTTGAACCAGTGTTATTTTGGTATCACTGAGATGCTATTATAGTTTTTTTAATATTTTGATTTAGTTTTTATTTTTATATTTTCATTTTAGTTAAAGTTTTTGTATTTTTGTTGTGGGTTTTTGTTGTCATTAATATCTTAATAGTTTTTATTCATTTTAATTTCAGTTTTAGTTTCAATAATTTTAGTACATCAAGTTAAACTAAATGAAAATGAGAAATGTTGGAGAAATGAGAAAAATATAATAAAAAATTATATATATATAATTTTTTATTTTTTTTTCCCAAGTAAATTTTTTTTATTGGTTTTAGTTTTAGTTAAAGGAATAATTCACCCAAAAATAAAAATTCTGTGATCATTTGCTCACCCTCAGGTTCTTCCAAACCTGTATGAGTTTCTTTCTTTTGTAGAACACAAAAGATATTTTGAAGAATGTTGATAACCAAACAGTTGACGGTAGCTATTTCTATAGTATGGGGAAAAAAACTAAGGAAGTCAATGGCTGCTGTCAACATTTTTCAAAATTGAGGGTGAGTAGCCTAAATGATGACAGATTTTCAGTTTTTTGATGAACTATCCCCTTTAACTATAATAACCGTGATTTGACGTAGTATCCGTATTGTCTTTTGCTGCTATTGTTCACCACTTTCTGACAGGTAAGATAAACGTTTTAGACACAAGATACAAATCCAGCCACTCCCTGATAAATGAGATGAAAATAAGCAAATGAGACCACTGTTGTGAAGAAATCAATACTTTGACAAAAAGGTAGCATCTGCCTCCAGCGTCATTTTGAGATGCACGACCTTCTCATTTAGTCCTGTGTACTGTTCATATTTCAGGACAAAAAAAGTGTAACTTTTGTTGCAATATTTTGTTAATAGTGATCATTTGTACGGTTCATGGCAGAAGTTCAAAGACTGGCGTTTATCCACTGTTAATTCATGAATACTGTATGTATCAATTCTTTTAACAATCTACTATCAATCACCCTCCAAATGATTCTAGACGCCTCTCAATGAGGACATCCATCAGTGTGTTAGTGGGAGCCGAACAGCTGAAATGCCAGTTCTAGCATTACCGCTTCTACTGCATTGATTCTGGTGCCAGTTACAGTGATACTGTGGAAATGTCACTTCATTGTTTGTGATTTAACCAATGTTTGACCCTTCCAGTTACAGCAGTAAACGTCCCTCCTATTGAGTGCTTATAATGGAATGCAGGACTGTGTCCAAACAAAATGGAAGTGTTACTCCAGTTATTGATTGGTGCAAATGCTAATTAGCTTGATCCCTAGATGAAAAAGATCAACGTGATGGATGAGCAGACTGCTCTATTTAATAAAGCTATATTTAAATTTTAATATTGTATTTTTATTTTATGAAACTTACCCCCAGTTTCACAGACAAGGTTTAAGCCTAGTCCCACACTAAAATGCATGTTTGGGTTGTTTTACATATCTTTATGTTTGACATCTTAAAATATGTCTATATAGACTATATCTATTTGTATCAATACCGCTTCACTGAGATGAGTCAAAACATTGATACATACTTGTTTCTTACACATACAACATTGTAATTGTAACCAGAGACTTCTAAAACACACAGCACACACACACAAACACACTGCTGTGAAATACCCTGTAAACGCATCTCCAGATGTTAATGCTGTGGAACCTAGACCTGCACTAGGTGGTTTTTCTATGATCCAAGTCATCCATTTACCACATCAGATGTTCATAAATGAAGCAGGTGGCTCCTGCGCTGTGGTGTGTGGATTGAGAGAGCTGGATGGGTTCAGCAAATTTCAGACACTCACTCTGAAAGGGAAGTGAGCAAATGGAGTTGAATGTTGATGTAAAGCACCTCATAGGAAGCCGTTTGAAATATACAGCAGTGTCACAGTAAAAAGGTAATTCATCAAATGCACTTAAAGTCATTTAGAACCAAACTGCTTTTCTGTTTTACTTCTCGATTTGTCATCAGAGGTTTTGTGTGACAAAATCTTAAATACCCAAGATGTACTCATTTTTAGTAAAAAGCTCGTTTTTAGATTTTCCGATGAAAATTACCTGTGCAACCCTTACCACCATGATGCTAAGATGTTGTGGGTGATTGCTAAATACTAAATGGAAATTGTTTCATGTACTGTAAGTGAAATTTGGCCGATATATATATTCCAACAGAACTCTTCTTCATGGGACATTGATGAATACAGTTGACTGGGTAATTATTGACTTGAACAGTAAATGGAGTCTTTATTTGTTTTTGCAGTTCATATTTTCAATCCAGTCACATTAAGTGCTCTGAAACCACATGAGATCAACTGAACCAATCAATCCAATTAGAAACGGAGACTCATACAATAACCCACCCATTGTCTGTCTGTCTGTCCGTCCGTCCGTCCATCCAAAATTGCTTTATTGGCATGACTGTAAAAAAAACAAAACAATATATTATGGAATATATGTGGAAAAATATAATAATAACATAGATCAAAATTATAGAAGCAAACATAACAATTTCAACATAATAAACAGTGTAACAAATTAGAACGTGTGAACATTTGATACCACAGTGTTTAACAAACACACACATGCTGAGGGTCACTGGACAGAAAGGGAAACATACAGGTCAGATACAATACACACATTCTCCTGCTATCTCTCAGGTTGTGGCACATCCGCACATATCTCGCAGCCAGTGCTGCTGTCTGTCCCACTTCTGGTACTCTTGATTTGTTCCTCTTCAGTCATGGCTGTAAAGTTCATGATTTTTGTGAATTTGTTCATGTTTGATTTAGCAGCCATGTCACCCTGTAGCCCAAGACTGGTTACCCACTGAAGCTAAGCAGGGCTGAGCCTGGTCAGTACCTGGATGGGAGACCTCCTGAGAAAACTAGGTTGCTGCTGGAAGAGGTGTTAGTGAGGCCAGCAGGGGGTGCTCACCCTGCAGTCTGTGTGGGTCCTAATGCCCCAGTATAATGACAGGGACACTATACTGTCAAAAAGCACCGTCTTTCGGATGAGACGTTAAACCGAGGTCCTGACTCCCTGTGGTCATTAAAAATCCCAGGATGTCCTAGTAGGGGTATAACCCCGGGATCCTGGCCAAATTTGCCCATTGGCCTCTGACCATCATGGCCTCCTAATCATCCCCATAGCTACTGATTTTTCTTAATGGCAAATAGAGAGTCTGTCTGTCTATATATCTATCTATCTATCGTTCTCTGTCTGTCTGTCTGTCTATCGTTCTCTGTCTGTCTGTCTGTCTATCTATCTATCTATCTATCTATTTTTCTCTGTCTGTCTATCTATCTATCTATCTATCTCTGTCTGTCTGTCTGTCTGTCTGTCTATCTATCTATCTATATATCTATCTATCATTCTCTGTCTGTCTCTCTATCTGTCTATCTATTGTTCTCTGTGTGTCGGTCTATCTATCTATCTGACTGTTTGTCTGTCTATCTGTCTATCGTTCTCTGTCTGTCTATCTATCGTTCTCTGTCTGTCTGTCTGTCTATCTATCTATCTATCTATCTATATATCTATCTATCTATCATTCTCTGTCTGTCTGTCTGTCTATCTATC
>NW_015505289.1:2708225-2740888 GCF_001515645.1 Sinocyclocheilus grahami | reverse complement strand
TCAGTACCTGGATGGGAGACCTCCTGAGAAAACTAGGTTGCTGCTGGAAGAGGAGGCCAGCAGGCCAGCAGGGGGTGCTCACCCTGCAGTCTGTGTGGGTCCTAATGCCCCAGTATAATGACAGGGACACTAAAAAGCACCGAAGCACCGTTTTTCAGATGAGACATTAAACCGAGGTCCTGACTATCTGTGGTCATTAAAAATCCCATGGCACTTCTCGTAAAAGAGTAGGGGTGTAACTCCGGTGTCCTGGCCAAATTGCCCCCCTGGCCCTTGTCAATCATGGCCTCCTAATGATCCCCAACCACTTGACTGGCTCTATGACTCTCTCTCCTCTCCACCTGTAGCTGGTGTATGGTGAGCGCACTGGCGCCGCTGTCCTGTGGCTGCTGTCGCATCATCCAAGTGGATGCTGCACACTGGTGGTGGTTGAGGAGAGACCCCCCCACATGATTGTTAAAAGCGCTTTGGGTGTACAGCAATACACATCTATCTATCTATATATCTATCTATCATTCTCTGTCTGTCTGTCTATCTGTCTATCTATTGTTCTCTGTGTGTCTGTCTATCTATCTATCTGACTGTTTGTCTGTCTATCTGTGTCTATCTATCTATCTATCTATCTATCGTTCTCTGTCTGTCTGTCTGTCTGTCTATCTATCTATCTATATATCTATCTATCATTCTCTGTCTGTCTGTCTATCTGTCTATCTATTGTTCTCTGTGTGTCTGTCTATCTATCTATCTGACTGTTTGTCTGTCTATCTGTCTATCGTTCTCTGTCTGTCTATCTATCGTTCTCTGTCTGTCTGTCTG
This sequence comes from Sinocyclocheilus grahami, assembly GCF_001515645.1. Lineage (NCBI taxonomy): Eukaryota > Metazoa > Chordata > Actinopteri > Cypriniformes > Cyprinidae > Sinocyclocheilus > Sinocyclocheilus grahami. The sequence goes on along the minus strand of NW_015505289.1, from coordinate 2,740,072 downwards.
TCTATCTATCTATCTATCTATCTATATATCTATCTATCTATCATTCTCTGTCTGTCTGTCTGTCTGTCTGTCTGTCTGTCTGTCTATCTATCTATCTATCTATCTATCTATCTATCTATCTATCTATCTGACTGTTTGTCTGTCTATCTGTCTATATCTATCTTCTTATTTAATAAATGAATAAGTAGATGTGAGTTGGTAAGGACCAGCAGTGTATCTGCATTGAGTTTCAGAGGTGAATGGGAGGATCTCACTGGGGGGCTGGTGGAGGGGGGCAGTGGAATTCTTGAATCCTCAAATCCTGGAAGTGGGAGGTACGATGAAAAAAAAAACTCCTTCATATTCATTTCGAGAGGAAGAATCGCTGCTGTGAGCGACAGAGAAAGCGCAAGACAAACACGCACATTCGCAGCAGTTTACTTCGGCGTGACTCGTAAATCTCCGTTCGCCGCGAGACACCCGCGCGAGTTTACGAATGAAAAACTTCCCAAACAGCAAAGACGTGGAAGTTTTCTCACGGTCCCTCTACGCACCTGGACCAAAAGCTTTTGTGTGGTTCAGCTGGTTTAAACGTGACTCTTTTTTTCCTCGCTACTTTTGCCAAAACACGCGCGCTGCACGAGAGAAATCTGGCTGAGTGGCTTGTTTTGATCAACTTCAGCGTGGGACATTTTCTACGGAGAACGCTTGTTTTGGAGTAATGTTTTACAAACCTAAATAACTCCCACAAGAAGTGCACTTCAACACAACCCAGTGCTCACAGTAACATCCAGAGGTGAGTGTTTTTAACTTTGAGAAGAACCTCAACATTTTACGTGTTAACTGATAGCCTACCTGTGATGTTTATTTTGATTGAAGTAGGCTATATGAAAGATACGCCCGAGTCGTAAGAAAAACACTTCAGGCACTTATATATTTCTGCGTATTTTAAAGAAACTTTATTTTGCACGTTTTATGTAGAGAGGTCAATACAGAAGTGTTACAGCCTATATTCTTGAGATATAAAGATAAATGGTCTATATGTGTACTATAGGCTACATGTATAGAACCTTACACATATAGCCTATATGTATAGTTGTGCTTTTTAAAGTAAATTATTCCCATTTCCATTGTATTTGCACATTCATGAAGACACAAATCATGAATAGGTGCTCACAGCAGGAGTAGAATAAGAATGCTACATTGTGTTCCCTCAATTTGCATATCAATGAATATGAAAAGTGACCTATTTTGAGCTGTAAAACCCTAGGTGGTATTGCCTGTCCAGTGTTTCTTATGGATGCATTGTGTTCCTTGAGGAAACAAACCTTTCCAGGATCTGTTTCTGTGTTAATGATAAATCAGGGTTTTTTTGTGTGTGATTTAACTGAGTTGATATTCCCTGGCCGACCTCTGTTGTAGACTTTAGGGGGAAAGATGCACTAGTAGAGTCATTCTAAACATCTTGGTCAAGAACCATTGAAACTGAGTCAGTCCCATGCTCGAGATGTTACGCTAATTTAGGGCCACTTTCTGATCACGAGTGAATGTGTCGGCATGTCAGCATCTCTTGAGGATGACTACTTCATTCCACAAGCATTAATTTCAGAGATGATTTATAAATAAAATGATATTTTTCAAAACCACAACCTCCCTCCCAGAGGAGCCCATATTGACTTATTGTGGCACTTTGTGCCGAGTTACAGCCAAATCTCATAGTATGTCAACTGGAGCCCATCCAAATTGAATGTGTAATATTGGATGCGCTGAAAGACGAGCTGCGTCCATGCACCAGGTGGTTATTCCTGCTGCTGGTTTCGTCCAGAATTTTAGATATTCCACAAATCATATTTATGGTTTATAACTTTTGATGTTCCAAAAGGAGTTTTTTGTAGCAATGCCACAGAAGAACCATTTTCTCCAAAGAACCTTGACAGTGAAGTTCTTAGTTTGAGGAATATTTTAATAATCTAAACAACCTTTTTCCACTAGAAAGAACCTTTTGTGCAATGTAATGTTAAAAGTTCTCCATGAAACAATTGATGCCAATTGGAAGAACCTTTATTGAAGAACCTTTATTTTTAAGAGAGCATAACCACTAATGTAATTTCCATTTTTCAGAGTTTTTACTGTGTATAAGAGATTATGCAAAACGAAGCCAACAGAGGTGTGGATAGGAAGGCAAATGGCAAAGTAATTCACTTGGATTTCCTTTCCTAATCTATACAATTACAGGTGTTAAGCCTGATAACTACCCAGACAGTCGAGAATAGGGGTTGGTGAGTTGTGGGTTGGAGGGGTCCTGGGATGGATTGCATGACTATCTCCCAAAACAAACACCAAGTCGAGGAATGCTATGCATGGATGCAGCAGCATAGTAATTAAGGGTCCGGGCTGGACTCTCAGGGGGGTAGGGAACACAGCAAACTCAGAACTTTAATTATCACAATGGGCTTTTCAAATGCTCCTTTTGCATTACTGTGGAGAACTCTGAAAGGACTGCTGGTTTCAATGCTGTTTTGGTGGCAATAGTTGAGTAGAATTTTCTTTGTTTGGATTTATCCATTTAGAAGAGGCTTTTGTCCAAAGCAGCTTGCAAAAGAGAATAGTACATGTATAAACAACTACTGAAAGGTTATTTAGGGCCAGATATGAAAAGAAATAAAACTGTTCATTATTTTTGAATTATATATATATTTAAATCATTTTATTAACTGTTTTTGCTGTCTGTACATTTATATATAGTTTATTATTTATTTAGTTAGTTATATGCATTTTCATATTTGCTAATCTGTAATATGCATACATTATTTTTTATATAATATTTGATAGTTTTTTTTTTTTTTAAAGATGTTTAGTTTAATTAGAGCTGACATTTTATTTTTTATTTTTTTTCGAAGTTAAAGCTAAATAAAACAGCTTATTTGAGTATGTTTTACAAGAAAATACTATATTAGTCTTTGGAATTTCATGTTTAATTACCGTTTCTTTGTAGTTATTTGTGAAATTTACTAGCAATTTCTGAGTGAAAATTGTTTCAAAGTATTTATTTTATATTATTATTATTATTATTTTTTTTTTTTGGTGTTTAACATTGGAAATGGATTGTTTCCTGCACATAATGTTTTAAAAAGCACAAGCTATCAAGCATGAGCACCATTAATCTCTCCTTTTTTTTCAAAATCCATCAGACTGGTGGTAGGACTGTGCAACATGTTAGCTATTATTCTTCTAGAACTTTACACATTTTTTTTTTTTTAAACATGGTTTCGTGACTGTTGTTGAAAAACACTTTTATAGCTCATTCAATAACATTTCTTTGAATCTCACCAGTGTGCCGCAGTTTAATGTGTGAAAAAGTGCCATGAGTAACTCCACATTCTCATCAGTTTAAGAGATTCTTAAATTTTACTGCTTTGACACGGTTATGTGCCTGGGAGGTAAATGAACTGCGTTTATGGCCTTATCATAAACCCGCTGCACATCAGGATTTAGGATTTTTCATTCAGGGTCGCCACCCACTGCAGAACGACCGTCTCTTCATGTACTTGCCTTTAGCCGAATTACTCTGGCATAAAACCATCCGACAGCTCTCAATAATGGACGGACATCCCTCGTTTATCATTCTTATGAGGCGATCATAATTAACAGAATTGGATGTTGCTGTACTTCAACTCCTCTAGATGAAAACAGATCATGGTTGAGTATTTTAAACACACTTGTGCGAAACTGAGCCTTGCAATGAAGGTGCTAATCAGTTAAAACAACTTTGTTTACATTCACTAATACTCTAATTCCCCTCATTCTTAGTAATGAGAGCAAAACATGTGGCACCAAATTGTGTTGTTTCAGATTGGAAATTGTGAGTAAAGTAGGAGGTGCGAGAGCAAATGGTTTGCAGCATGATTATTGGAGGAGGGGGTACAAAAACAACCACCAGATTACGGGGCTTTTGTTGGGTAATGTTTGGCAGGGATGGAGGCGTGACTGGGGTCCCGAGGAAAGCCAAGTGTCAAGTGGCGAGTCTTAGGGGGTCATAGCATTAACAGATGTGTTTCACACCACCAGGATGGCCTCTCTACACCTACTCAGGGGGGCAGCTGCTGTCGGGTGAGGGGTCGAGAGGTTTGGGGCCTCTGTTGTCTTTATACTTGTGGGAAAACCATGTTTGAACTACTTTTTGATTTGTAAGGTACCTAGTTGAAGTTACAGCCTTTTCTTGGTTAAGTTTAAATTTTTTGTAATAGGATGATTGTTGCTTTGAATTTAGGAGATTTGTTATTATTTATCCGTGGTTGTTTAATTGGGTGGTGAATTAATGCATGAACAGTTGTCAATGCTAATTAAACTTAATATTTAAAAGCAATGGAGCCTTAGAAGTTGAATTAGTGAGTACCAGATGGGCTTCATGGCCAGGTGACAGTATTATTTCAGTAAATGAGACCGTTCTGGTCTTTGTAAGCAGAGCGTGAGTGTAGTTGGGCTTATATTTTGTGGCTCTTTGATATAGTTATAAGTGGGAACTTATACTACTGTTCAAAAGTGTGGGGCTGGTAAGATTTTTTTAATGAATATAAAGTATTTTATGCTCATCAAGGTTGCATTTCTTTGATCAAAAATACAGTAAAAACAGTTATATTGTGAAATATTATTACAATTTAAAATAACTGTTTACTATTTGAATATATTTTAAAGGGGTCCTATTATGCTTTCCCTTTTTCAACTTTAGTTAGTCTGTAATGTTGCTGTTTGAGCATAAAAAAGATTGATTTTATTCCTCTGATGCAAAGCTGAATTTTCAGCATCATTACTCCAGTCTCCAGTGTCACGTGATCCTTCAGAAATCATTCTAATATGCTGATTTGAAACTTTTGAACGGTTTGTTGCTTGAAGTCCTTAACTTGTTCCTACTGCAATGTGATGTGTCTTCAAGTGATTTTGATCAGAATAAAATTGACTCGTTCACAAAATTAAGAGTAAAGACTGCATATTAGATGTTTATTTGACGCTTTATGTATGCAGTTTATCATTTTTGTGTTGCCACAGAGAATTATGGAACGTGTAGTTTTATTGTGCAATCCTGTTGCCACAGTCATCTAGATTTTTTAGCATGTAAAGAATTATTTTCCACTATAAATAATCTTTTATAGAATGGAAAGGCTCTGAGGATTTTAAAGGTTCTTCATGGAACCATAAATTGCAATTAAAAAAAAAAAATGGGGAAAAAAATCTCCAAAAGCCAGATCATTCCAATGAAAAGTTCATTTTTTTCCTCCTTTGCATCTATGCATATAGCGTGTAAGACTAATTCCTGTACACATTCTCTTTTTGGCAGGTAGCTCTATGCTTCCGGTGTTGATGGGCCAGTGCTGCCCACAGCTGTGTGAATGAGCTGACTAGGCCCACCCTCCTTGCCCAGCTGCCGTGGCATGACTTCTCTCAGGATGATGAAGTCATGGCATTTGCTTCTCCTGTGGGTTATTCTAGCTCAGTTCCCCTTGGCCCACTCACGTCCCGCAGTAACCGAACAAGGTAAGTTTTTCCAGTTCCCATGTCCACTTCCAGGCTGTTCATAATCTGAGGTGGCACAAATAGAAACAAATGGAAGAAAGCAGCACATCTTTTACTTGCGTGATTTAGGTTTGAATACATTCATTTGATGTTCGTTGGTTTACACTTGGCTCCAGCTCATGCAGCAGCAGAGTTCTGGTCACGGCTCTGTTTTTGATGTGGAGTTAACTAGCGGAGCTGGAACTCATTAGGGTCTGATGTGCTGTAGGACTCCAGATGCTTTTCCTTTATGCATCCAAAGATCTTTGGGGTCTTTTGCTCCTTTTTGAAACCTTAGAGGTTCAGATGGATCATGGTGGAATGCGCAGCATTACAAAGACTTCTCAATGTGCTAAAAGATCTCCAGACACAATACAGACCTCTATAGCAATCGGAGAATGGCTTTGAATCATTTATTCATTAAATCTGGAATGCTCATTAGCTGCTTCTCTCTTACTCATTGGTTTTGATATGTTGTTACCATATGGTTATATCAGTTGTATTTATACCCCCCCCCCACCAATATTGGATAACAGTGTCTAGTTTTAGTCTAGTATGTGGTTTTTTTGTACTTTTTATTAAAAATGTCTATATAGTTTTAATTGATTTTAATTTCAGTTTATTATTGTAGTACCTAAATTTGAACCAAAAATGGCAACTAGCTGAAATAAAATGACTTAATTTATGTTAAGTAATGGAAATAGTTTAATGGTTTTAGTTAACTGTAATAACCCATAATTAAATTATTAATTTTTTATTTTAAGTAAAATAAAATGAGTTTTTTAAAATTTATTTCAAGTAATGAAAATTGCTTTATGGTTTTAGTTAATTGTAATAACACACACACATATACACACACACACACACACACACACACATATATAGAACTGTCTGTTTGCCTTCTTGCCTGAATTAACTTGTTGTAGTGACTCTGTGCCCAGGACAATTACTAGCCAGGCAGGAAATCCCAGAAGCAATCCATCCAGGCTATGACTTCCTTTACTGATTCCCAGCCAAGTCCAGAGCTTAGCACCAATCCTGGTCGATGCGGAGAGACGGTCGGCTATAAGGATTTGAGGCTTGTTTTATTGAAGGTTTAGTTCATTAAAAGGGTCATAATGATCTGAAATACAATGACATTTAGGCTTTTAAAAGATGTTGCAGATGAATAATGAGGTGATGACAGATGTTGTCCACTTCAGCTTGGACTGACTGACCAAGACAAATGGGTCGGGCCTCCGCCTCCCTCTGAGAAAACACATTCTCTTCGCTTCTCCAAGAAGCCAGTCCGGAGCGGTCTGAATTCGAGCACACAGATGTGCGTTGGTACGGCTCGCTGATGAAATCATGCTTGTGTTTTTGGGTCGGTCAGACTGGGAAGAATGACATAGGAGCATATCAAGACTTTTTCTGTTTTATGGAAAATGTTCCGTTTTAATTTAGTTCGATTATTTTCTAGCGGTCATAAACAAGTATTTTTTCCACTGAATTTCTTCAGTAAACAAAATGTGTTTAGGTGGTGCACTTCTCCCCTTTTTGTCAACTGCTTCAAATTTTACCAGAGAAATGGTTTGAATTTCTGCATGTTGAGGGTCAAATTTAACTGCATTTTTATTCACAGTGCCGCTTTATGTGCAAAAGCTCATTTTAGATGAAGCTTATGCAATAGCTTTTTATGATATTCTGACAGTACATTCACCACATGAACTGTTTTGAAGGAAGTGTGTATGTGATTGCCTTGATTTTGAACTGTTTGAAAGCCCAAAAAAGGGATGACGGTCTGTTCTGACAGGATTGTGCAGAACAGAGGAAAAAACAAATAATGCATGCAAATAATAAATGCCAACTATGCACTACTGTTCAAAAATTTGGGGTCAGTAAGATTATTTTATTTATTTATTTTTACATTTTTATTTTTTTTTTTATTTTTAAAAGAAAGGGGTCAGCAAGGATGCATTAAATTGATGCAAAAGTGAGAGTAAAGACATTTGTGACAAAATATTTGTTTCAAATTAATGCTGTTCTTCTAAAATTTCTATTCATCAAAGAATCCTGAAAAAATATACAGTATATCATAGATTCCACCAATATATTAACCAGCACAACTGTTTTAATACTAATGATAATAGATGTTTCTTGAGCATCAAATCAGCATATTAGAACGATTTCTGAAGGATCATGTGACACTGAAGACTGGAGTAATGATGCTGAAAATTCAGCATTGCATCACAGGAATAAACTAAATGTTAAAATATATTAAATAAAAAAATACTTATTTTAAATTGTAATAATATTGTACTGTTTTGCTGTGTTTTGATCTCATAGATGCAGCCTTGGTAAGCTTAAGCATTTTCATTTGAAAATAAATCTTACCGACCCCAAACTTTTGTTCAAATCAATTGCTACATTTGCTTCAAATGAGTTCATTACTTGGTAGAAGCTAGCTAAATTAGGCACATGCTAACAAGGACAGGCTCTTTGACATGTCATCATACTCAAAAACCATACGCAAAGTTAAAAAAGGCCTACAGACTACATTAAATACCAGTTCAGTTGCCAAAACAATTGAATTTCTAGAGCAATTTAGAAACCAAACTCTTAATGTTGCATATTGTTGTGCCTATATAAGGCAGGGTAAGATTGATGTTTTTTATGGACATTTTTGTAATTTTTTTGCCACTTAAATCAAAACCACTTGTCTATGAAGAATTCATAAATGCTAGACTCCTCTAAAAAATAACTTATCTGGATTTATTGCAACAATAGTCACATAGCCAGGGTTTGAGTTTAGTATAAAGGCATCAAAGGGCATGCTGGGTGTTGTCAGCCCTATTAACTGCAGTTGTAAGTGCTGTTTTACTTGTAAATGTGAGGTTTAGGGGTGCACGTCATATTTCTGCTCTAGTAAGTGACCGGAATGACTGAAAATAAAATGAATGGATTGATATAGGATGAGACATCAGTTCTCATTTTATTTTCAAGACCAGCATCTCCCTCAGCCTCAACCTTTCCTGCACACCATGCTTTTTTTGTTAAATTGGGCTGAAGCGAAAGTTGATCCCAACCCCCTTTCGTCCCGTTTCCCTGCTGGGATTAAGGGGCCTGTGATCCAGGAAATACCTCCACTTGGCTCAAGTGAGATCTCCATGACAACTAGCCGAGGAACCTGCTGTTACAGGCTCTTCTCCGTCTCTCCAAACGTGCTCTCTTTCCCCCTTCTGTCTCTTACGGATCCGCTCACATTGTCAGGAAACACTGTGGCGGGACGGATTAGTTTGTTTGACAATTAAGGTGACTTTAGGTTGGTGGGGGGTCTCTTTGAATGGGACGGCAGTATGTTCTGGCGTCAGGGATTTTTGGGCTTTTGTTTGGTATGTAGTGAAACTCAGGCCTAATAAGTGTAATGGGCCACAGGAGGTTAATCTTTAAACTGTTTCATTTTTTCTTCAGAACTTCCCCCTCTTTTGTAAAGGAAGTATCGCATTTTGAGTTGTGCGAATCTAATGATAAACATGACTGGACCACATTACACCTCAAAAACAAAATAGTAAAAAAGAAAATAATTATATTCATAATTTATAACAGTTATATTTTGCTGCACTATATTTAAGAAAATAGCATATTAAGGCTATTCAGGTTTTGTGCATTGTGCTTTTTTTTTTCTTTTTTTTTTTTGCAATTCTTATTCTTCTCAAATTTTATATTTTTATTATATTCCTGTAATACCATATCATATTTCTGAAATTGTCCATACAATGTTTTAATTAAATTATTTTCAATTATTTATTTTTTAAATGATTAAATGCAGTACAACAAATACTATCTGATATATAGATACTTTACAAATTAAATATCTAAAATCATTAAACCATAATTTTTTTCACATTCTAGTCAAAAGAAGAGATTTTTTTTCATTACTGTAATTAGCTTTTTTGTATCATGTAGTGTGCTTAATTATAATAAATAATATAATCATGCAAAAATGTTAATGCTTAAGGTTTCATTTCCTGTGTCCAAAAAATATTAATTATTTTCTATTAATTTTAGGTTAAAATATGGCCCAAACATGATCTTGACCGGTTTTGTGAGATTCACAAAATGTAGATCACAGAGTTGTTTCCGATTATCTGATTTATGCATTACTTTCTCATTTTAATCTTCTTTGACTTTGTGGCAGTTTTCTTATTCTTTATTTCTTTTGTTGGTGGTGGTCCTGTCATATTTTTAAAGTTTCATGCGTTCGTTTTCTTTCCCCTTCCATAGTTTTCTTTCCCCATGGTGCTTTAAAAGCTCTTCCCCCTTTTGTTAGTCATGGCCCTTAACTTTAAGGTTTGTGGTTCTTCACTTTTCTTTGGACAAGAGTCGTCTCTTGTTCACACTTTGTTTTGAAATGCTGATTTTGATCCAGTGCCCCCTTTGCCAAACATTCGCTGGTCTTCTGTTCCACCACTAGTCCGAACAGAGGTGAAAATGGAGCTGCACACATTGTTCCCCGGGGTGCGTTGGTGCTGCAGTGCTTGGCTCAAGACGAGACCGCGATCACATGCCTAGGGGTCATCTGGACTAAAGACCACGCTGCAGTGCTGAATGGAGACCACATGCGGGTGAACGGGGGCCAGATGTAGATCGGGTCAGTGGAGCTGACAGACTCGGGGCTTTACACCTGCACTGTCCAGAGCTTGTTCGGCAACCACTCTGACTGTTTTATCGTTAATGTGACGGGTATGTTTTGTAGGAGTTTAGAGAGGATGAGCTTTGTGTTTTCTCTTATCGAAGAAATACAAATTTCTTCACAAACGACTCTTTTTGTTTTTGTGGTATTGCTGATGGTGTGTTTTTTCAAAACCCTTAACTCATACCGCATGGTTTATGCTATGGACATGACATCTGAAATTATGTGGCTTGTTAAAGAGAGTTGTTCTGCTACTTTTCTAAGCAAACAAACAAGAAAACAGGTGACAAAATGTCATGTTAACTAATATTGAAGGAGGAATCTGAATCATATTTAGAGACCAGAATATCATAGAGGCTCTTTTGACCCTTCTGGCCTGGTGGCTATGTCGCTATCCATGTCGCTATCCATGTCGCTATCCATGTCGCTATCCATGTATTTTTATATACATTTTGGGATATTGCATAAAAAAAACTGTGGATGTAAATGCCAGTATGTGCATAAAATATTAAGGTGAATATTTTTTTTATCTGATAAGAAAATGTAAATAAACTACATAAATTCATTGGTAACACATAATTTTCATATTTTTTTACGTAATTTTATTATTTGATACTGATATTTTAATTTTTTAGTTGTTGTTTTTTTTTTTTTTTGCAATTTCGTATTGTTCTCAAAGAGGACATTGGAAAAGTTTCATTCATGTTATACCTAAAATGCATGCAATGTTTCAGTTTCAATTTATTTTTTGTTTTTTTAATTATTTAAATGCAGTACAACAAATACTATCTTGATGTATTAAATGCTTTACAATTATAATTAATTAAATGCAATACAACAAATAATATCTTGCTGAATAAATACATAATTTAAATAATATCTAAAATCATTATTATTTAAAAAAAAAAATTCACATTCCTGTTTCACATTACTGTAATTTGGATAATTGTAATGTGATCAATTGTCAAGAAAATGTTTTCTTTAATTTCATTTTTTTCTTTATTTTCTTTATCCGAAATGTAATAATTATTTTCTTTTAACTATAATATGTTAAAATATGGTTAAAATATGACACAGACGTGATTTAAGCAACCACATAGCAACCCCCTGGCATCGTGCAGGCAAATTTTGCACAGGCAAACACCACTTATTGTCTTTTGAAGTTGTTAAAAACTAGTTTAAGTTGCTGTTTGGGATTGTATTGTTGTTATAGATGAGCAACTGAGACATTCAGATGTCGTTTCTCTCTGTTCAGCTGTGGAATGTGTCAGGCGTTGATTGTTGAATTTGTCAGACTGCTCCCCAGAGTGTGTGTGTGTTTGCGTCTGTGTGATGGGAGCGTGGGCACGGCTCTGGAGCGGAGCCTGCAGTGACTCATGTGCTCTCACTGTCCGACACTCTGTGAAGGGAGGATGCGTTACTTCATCCTGATCACTATTCAGATCAAGCAGGAATACAAAATCACCAGAATACTGTGAATAAATAAAAGCATTGCAAGCCTCTCCTTTCTCAACCTGCTACTATTCTTTGCTTCATGACTGGTAAAATTAAACACTTTAAGGGATATAAATCAAGACATTAGCAGGTTTGACAATCAAGGTGGACAAACAGACAAATAAATAACCACATCTGCATGTGCTTTGCTGAAATCTAAATCATGCATGATGAGTTGTGGACTCATGCATGGCTATATTCTGACCTTCATGGGCGGCTGTATGAATTTATTCTCTGACACACATCCTGTCGACTTTGTCACAGGTCATGCAGTAGCGTCTTCCGAGGATGAGGATGACGATGAGTCATCATCAGAAGAGAACAAGCCATCAAGTAGCCAGGAGCTCTTACGTAAGCATGCACTCTCGTTTTCGGGAAGGAAATCAAATGATGAGTTGTTTTTTGTTATTAATACCATATTTCCTCTGTAGCGATGGCACCTCATTGGGCCCAACCTGAAAAGATGGAAAAAAAGCTTCATGCCGTACCGGCCAGCAAAACGGTGAAATTCCGATGTCAGGCCGAGGGAAACCCGACTCCGAAACTACGCTGGCTCAAGAATGGAAAAGAGTTCAAAAGAGACCAGCGCATCGGGGGCTATAAGGTACGTTTGCACATGAACAGACTTCAGTAACTGACTGATATCACTGTTATGTGGGACATACAACCCTCATTTATTCTGCACCTGACCCGAGAGAACGAAAGCTGATACCTCAGCTTACAATAGGCCAAAATCACAGCCTGAATCTCTACACCCTGAACCCGACACCTGAATACACACACCCTGATGTTAATGTGCAGGAAACAACGGAGCTCTGGTTACAAATAGTTTGCCGTAGTGATTAGGGCTTGGCAAAATATTTGTGATGATTTGCTGCCGATTTAAAAATGGATTCAAGAGAGTTTGTCACACCAGCCAAGCCATATAGAAGTAAACAGAGGGGTGAAACTCGTTACCTTTAAGGCCCCAGAAAATGTAAAAATGACTCAACATACAGTAGAGAGACAATGTGCAAATATCAAGACAAGAAGTACCACAATGTGCTAGAACAATTCAAATTAAGCAACATCATTAATATCAAAGTGATTTTGATGTTTATTTGGCCAATACGTTCCCTTCAGGGTGCATTATTACAATAGTTTTGCAGTTACAAGAGCATTAAAACAAGCATAAGTGTCTTTAAACTTGAGTAAACTTTCTTTTCTGTGAATCAGTTTCAGAATCATGATTCATTTACGAATCAGTCAGTCTGTTTCAATGAACTGCTTCAAACCTTTTCCCATATGTGTTTTTTTATGTAATAATTTTAAATGATTATTATTGTTGTATTGGTCAGCATAAATGAAAATTATTAAATATTGTTCTTATATTTATTCATACTTCTGTTTGGTAAATGATGGACTCTTTAATTTGAAATTAATCATTTTAAGCCATCAATAAGCCAAAAATACAGTCAGTCTGTTTCAATGAACTGCTTCAAACCTTTTCCCATATGTGTATTTTTTATGTAATAATTTAAAATTATTATTATTGTTGTATTGGTCAGCATAAATGAAAATTATTAAATATTGTTCTTATATTTATTCATACTTCTGTTTGGTAAATGATGGACTCTTTAATTTGAAATTAATCATTTTAAGCCATCAATAAGCAAAAAATACATATATATGTGTTTCACATAAGAGATTTGTGAATGGAGTATGCATACCTGGTTTTCATTTTTTGTGTGTGTGTATTTGGAGAACATATTGTGTGAATACACTTTAAAGAATATTTATTTTCTTCTATTCTCAGCTGCGGGAACACATGTGGACCATAATCATGGAGTCCGTGGTGCCCTCAGACAAGGGCAACTACACATGTCTGGTGGAGAACGAATATGGAAGCATCAATCACACCTATCAGCTGGATGTAGTGGGTCAGTCATCTCTCAATATCGACCAGTAGCAGTTCAGGAATAAATACTGTGCTTAAATAGAAATCTAACAAACCCTGTCTTGTGTATATTTCAGAGCGATCGCCTCACAGGCCCATCCTGTACGCTGGTCTCCCTGCAAATCGAACAGCTGTAGTCGGCAGTGATGTAGAGTTTGTTTGCAAGGTCTTCAGCGATCCCCAGCCTCACATTCAGTGGCTCAAACACATACATGTGAACGGAAGCAAACTGGGACCTGACGGACTACCTTACGTACGCGTCCTAAAGGTAAAGGTTTACATAGACATGCAGTCAGTTTGCTTAAAGCTGACTAAAATGGAGCAGTTTCATATAAGTGGTCCATACATATTAGGATGTCTTGGGTTGGGATTGGATGTGATGAATTTGGTCTCTTGTCATCTCCAGCACTCGGGGGTCAATAGCTCGGACACCCAGGTGCTGACGCTCTACAATATCACAGAAGAAGAGGGCGGTGAATATATATGCAAAGTGTCCAATTATATAGGAGAAGCCAATCAGTCAGCCTGGTTAACTGTTCTTAGACATGACGTACAAGGTAACTTAACCACAGGATAATCTGAAGTGATCGCCGCAGAGGTTTTAGCCTTGGGTTTCTCTCATGCTTTGGGTTTTCCTATCCGATTATGCCATGGAAACTCCCGGTCAACCCAACCAATGGCGATAACTCCCTCGCTATGGATTGGGTCTTACTGGAGAGAGTCTCCATGTGGCTTGCCTAATGTGGGTGGAGGTAGATTGAATGTGATGGTGCTGGGCAGCAATATATGATCGCTCTACAGGTGGTAGAAAGTTTTCAGGTGGTTTCCCGAGCATCTAACTGGTTTTTAATCCAACCAGATAGATGCAACGACTCCCCAAAATTTCCCAAGCTCAATGTTGTCCCGCTTCCTCCTCCCTTCCCCTCACGTCTTGGGCCTCGGGTCTGCTTTTCTCGTTCTCTTCCAGACGGCAGGCCTCAACACCACCGACAAGGAGATGGAGGTGCTCCAGTTGAGGAATGTGTCCTTTGAGGATGCTGGGGAGTATACTTGCTTGGCGGGCAATTCAATTGGGATCTCCCATCATTCAGCTTGGTTGACCGTTGTCAAAGGTATCCGGCAACTCTTTTCTGTCCTCTCTAGACCTTTCCATCTAGTCCCAACAGTGGCTATTTGTTTGTGTCATTCGCCAGTTTCAGGTGAACCACGTATAAGTCAAAGAGCATTTACTCAGCTATCACTTTAGCTGGTGTATATTTTGCACCGTTGACAAAGGACGAGGTGTTTCATGGGAACGTGTGTGGCCGTCCACAGGTGCAAATCACCCATGTGTGGCACCAGCATGTCGAGTAGACCAAACATTTGGATTTTAGTGGCATCTTCCCATATAAGTATCATCTTACTGAGGTGCCCTCAGTGGTTTTCACTTCCCATTGACCTGGCAAATGACACCAGTTATAGCACTGTTTCACCTCCTTCACCTACTAATTTTTCTCTAAATACCTCGTTTTCTCTCTCTGACCTGCTATCTTTGTTGTTTTAATGAGTGGTTAGTGCACATCAAGTCACCTATATTCAGATTAAATGAGTTATAGTTATGCTCATTTTGAGAGTAAGCAGACTGATAACAATTTGCATAAAAGCTCTGTTCCAAAACCTAGTGAGTTACTTTGTCTTCTAAGGCAGCATCCTAACTGTGACTGAACCTCATAAGTGACTTATTGGAATGTTTGACATAAACTGTGACTTCCTGCACCCCACAAAAAGCACAAAGGAGATTCGATTTGCACTAGAAACTGGCGTTAGCATATTGCTAAGATGACAAATCAATAACCTACTCTAGTGGTTCTCAACCTTTTTGACACCCCTTAGTTCACAATAATAATCGAAGGCTTCATGACTTTTATATTTTTCATGATTTACTCGACAAGGATTATAATTTAATAATTAAAGCACAAGACTTTTATTAATTTACATGTTATTTCTCGATCTGGAAATGTCTCTTTTAAAATGAGGTTATCTCATGTATCAAGACAGTGGGAAACCTGGTTCTTCTAAAACTAAAACTGAAATAAAAATAAATGTAATGTAAATAGTAATATTTAAAAAATAAAATAATAATAATAAAAGTGACAAAAACACATAACAAAATTACTGTTGTCAAATTAAAATTAAAACTGAAAATATAAAATTAAGAGTATTAATACAAACTATAATAGTTAAAAAAATGATGCTAAAATAACACTTAAAATAAAAAAGTAAAATATGCTGTATAAATAAATTTTTTTACTTACTGCGTAGCCTTCTATTTGTCCCATAAGCCCCAACCGCTCCCTCTGCAGTCCCCAGTCAGTCCTACCTGGAGGTTCTGATCTACTGCGTTGGATTCTTCCTCATCTTCCTCATGGTAGGAATCGCCACCATCATCAAAGTCCGCAGCTCCTCCAAGAAGAGCGACTTCAACAGCCAGCTGGCTGTCCATAAGCTGGCCAAAAGCATTCCTCTCCGCAGACAGGTAACAGATAAGGGCCTTAATGTACTGCTGTCCAAAGAAGGGCCCTTGTATCCTTCTAAAGGCCCTTAAAACGCCCCATTCTACTTCCTCACTCTACAGGTGTCAGTGGAATCCAGTTCCTCTCTGAACTCTGGCGTGATGTTGGTCCGACCTTCACGACTCTCCTCCATGCTGTCAGGGGTGTCTGAGTACGAGCTGCCCCAGGACCCATGCTGGGAAGTCCCCCGAGAGAGGTACACACACTGTGCATCTAGAATTTAAACTTTTCTCACTTCTTTTCCTCTGTAACAGGGTCAAGCTAGAAATTATTTTGAAATCTTGTTCATCTGTATTTTTGTAACAGGCTTGTACTTGGGAAACCTCTGGGCGAGGGTTGCTTTGGTCAGGTGGTGATGGGCGAAGCCATTGGACTGCACAAAGACAAGCCCAACCGCATAACTAAAGTTGCTGTGAAAATGCTGAAATGTATGTGGTTTTGCAAATTAACAGCCTAAAAGATCCCATGAAATGATTTAATGTGATTTCTATAGGATCTGACTGATTTATGATAAAGCAACCATAAAAAAACCCTCATGGTCTTACATTAAAGGAGAGACCAGAATATCATACCCTGCAAAAATATTTTATTTATATTATTATTAAATTAATTAGTCTAAATTAATTGTCTTGTTTTTCTGTAAAATCCTTAAAACAAGATAAATTTACTTGAGCAGCAAAATTATGTACATTTTCATATTCTCTTACTTGATTTGAAATGTATTTTGAATTAAAATACATTTATAAATATTATTATTATTATTGTTAAATATTACAAATATTTATTGTTCTTACCCCATTGGCATTTTTTTTCTTGTTTTAATGATAAACCTCACTAAATTGTATAAAATTTCTACATAAACAAGAATAAGGAATTTGGGGGGAAATAAATGTAAATATACAGAATAACAATATTTTTCTAGAATAACCATATTTATATATTTATTTAATAAATAATAATAATAGTTATTATTATTATAAGGTTGAGGAATTTATTATGTTTAGGTATTTATTTTCAATAATATATTATAAAACCAGACAAAAATACTAATTAAGGAAATTATTTTTTGCAGACCAAACAGACATAGACTTTTAGTCATAAAACTCCAATTTTGATTTCATGGGGGTTTTATGACCAAACCATATTATTTATCAGATCACATTATTAACCAGACCTCATCAATATTTTGCATGTTTTTATTAGCTGACGCCACTGAGAAGGATCTGTCTGACCTCATCTCAGAGATGGAGATGATGAAGATGATTGGAAAACACAAGAACATCATCAACCTGCTCGGAGCTTGTACCCAGAATGGTAAGAGCCCATCTGATGATTCTATTCTGAAGATGTTGGATCACACTACAAGGATTTCCTCTCTCAAAACACACATTGTTTCAGGTCCTCTTTATGTCATCGTGGAATACGCCTCTAAAGGAAACCTGCGGGAATATCTGCGTGCCCGCCGGCCATATGGCATGGAGTACTGTTACAATCCTGACCAGGTGCCTGTGGAGAGCATGTCCATCAAAGACTTGGTCTCCTGTGCTTACCAGGTGGCTCGTGGCATGGAGTACCTGGCATCCAAAAAGGTATTGTTGACATATTGTGTAATTTATTCAAAAAAATTCAAATTGTGTGCTGAAATTAATGCTTTTTTTGGTCTCCGTGTGTTCCTCAACAGTGTATCCACAGAGACTTGGCAGCACGCAATGTACTTGTAACAGAGGACAATGTAATGAAGATAGCAGACTTCGGTCTGGCCCGGGATGTTCATCACATAGATTACTACAAGAAGACTACAAATGTAAGCAGTCAGTTCTTCATAGTTGTATTTATTATCTAAAAAGTCAATATATGACAAGATGAACGTCTTTATTTCTTCTTCAGGGCCGGCTGCCTGTCAAATGGATGGCACCTGAGGCTTTGTTTGACAGGATTTACACAAATCAAAGTGACGTGTAAGATGGCTCATATGTTTTCAATTCCAGTATATCTTCATACCAGCTCTCTTCATAAAAGTACAGTTTCTTGGTTCTGCTTTGGTACTAACTGAGTGAACTCATGTTGTAGGTGGTCTTTTGGTGTTCTTCTGTGGGAGATCTTCACTCTGGGGGGCTCGCCTTATCCAGGAGTGCCCGTGGAAGAGCTCTTCAAGCTACTGCGAGAAGGTCATCGCATGGACAGACCCTCAGCTTGCACTCAGGAGATGTATGGCACATTATAATTAGTGACTAAAAGATGTTCCTTTTAGTTTGATTGAATAGAATCTTTAAAAACTTTTAAAATGGCAACATTCAAACAAATCAAAAACATTTAACTTCCATAATGTGAAAATTTTTTGAGTGAAACTTATATCATTCATTTATTTGTTTGTATTTGAAATAAAAATAATTTACTTTTTTCTTACTTTAGCAGATTTTTTTCTTTAGAATAAAAAGGCCCATTCAGATATTTTGATTAGCAGCTAAAATCCTTCTGAATTTGATAAAATAGAATCTTTTAAAAACATTTAACTTCTATAACACGCCACATTCTTGAATGAAACAGACTTTGCAATTCATTTATTTTAATAAATATTTATTTGATTTGCAATAATAATAATAATTACTTAATTATTATTAAAGTAAATATTGATTGAAACAGACTATATTTTTTATTTATTTTAATAATAAATGTTATTTTTTTCTATATTATATAATTATTTAACTTTTTTTTTGCATTATTTAAATACATTGCTCAAAAATGTGTCACACCATTTTAATACAAGTTTAAAAGATTCTATATCTTCCACTTTTGGTGGAAAATAGCAGTAATTACATGTTTTTCATTAGAATAAAATGCAGTTATGAATAATAAGATTAAATACAAAAATAAATTATTTAATGTTGTCTTCACATAATGGCTCAGTTAAGCAATTGTTTTTTTTCTCCAGATACCTGATGATGAAAGACTGCTGGCATGCAGTTCCCACACAGAGGCCAACTTTTAAACAGCTGGTAGAAGACCTTGATCGCACTCTGTCCATGATATCCAATCAGGTAAGGCCAGCCCCGATCTCAACCCCATAGAAAATCTTTGGAGGGGGTTGAAAATCCGTGTTGCCCAGCGACAGCCTCAAAACATTACTGCTCTAGAGGAGATCTGGATGGAGGAATGGGCCAAAATACCAGCAACTGTGTGTGAAAACCTTGTGAAGACTTACAGCAAACGTTTGACCTCTGTCATTGCCAACAAAGTGTATATAACAAAGTATTGAGATGAAATTTTGTTATTGACCAAATACTTATTTTCCACCATAATTTGCAAATAAATTCTTTAAAAATCCTACAATGTGATTTTCTGGATTTTTTTTTTCTCATTTTGTCTCTCATAGTTGAGGTATACCTATGATGAAAATTACAGGCCTCTCTCATCTTTTTAAGTGGGAGAACTTGCACAATTGGTGGCTGACTAAATACTTTTTTTCCCCACTGTAGGTAGCTACCTTTTATGTCAGCATCCCACTCAAAATTAATCCTCACAAGTGACTGATGTGAAATGCACATCATGGGCAGCAACTCTGTTAAAGGGTTAGTTCACCCAAAAATGAAAATTCTGTCATTAATTACTCGCCCTCGTGTTGTTCGAAACCCGTAAGAACTTCATTCATCTTCGGAACACAATTTAAGATATTTTTTATTAAATCTGAGGGCTCTCTGACCCTCCCATAGACAGCAAGGTAACTACCACGTTCAAGGTCCAGAAAAGTACCAAGATGATCGACAAAGTAGTCCGTGTGACATCAGTGGTTCAACTGTAAAGTTACGAAGCTACGAGAATACTTTTTTGCGCAAAGAAAACAAAAATAACGACTTTATACCACATTTTCATCTCTACTGTGTCACACGCTCGCGTCATGGTACTGTCGTGAACGCGCGTCCACAAGTGACGCAGTAGAGATGAAAATGTGGAATAAAGTCATTATTTTTGTTTTCTTTGTGCAAAAGTAAGTAATTAATGTAAAGTAATTAATGACAGAATTTTCATTTTTGGGTGAACTAACCCTTTAAGGCTTGGGTCCAAAATGCAAATATGCTGCTCCATCTGCCAACTTGGATGAAAATGTTCACTGTTCTCATTGAAGTGCATTATGGGAATGACTTAATAACGTATATGTTTCCCTTGCAGGAGTATCTGGACCTCTCCGTTCCCCTGGAGCCCATGTACTCTCAGGTCATCCTGAATGAAAGGCGTTCCACCTGCTCCTCCGAGCCGGACTCAGTCTTTTTAAGAGAGTCTGGACCCGAAGAACCCTGCATCCCTCCAACAGTCCCCCCACAACAAACCATAAAATCCTTCAAAAAACGCTGACAGTAGACCTGGAAGACCTGGACCTCCATGTTCACAGAGGATCTCTCTACATCTTTCTGCTTCCTCTGACTCGTAAACTCTGCAGGCTCAGAGACTGAGGTCAGCCTGGGCCGTTCTAGCACAGAAACGCACGCAGGAGGAAATGTTTCATACCAGCACTCTCAAAAACAAGACTGATCACAACAGTGTGTCTCACGTGGGGAACTATCAAACTTTCTGTCCTTCGATTGTCCTTCAGTGGGTTCAATCCTCACAAATAAGATGTTTGAAAAGCATCACAGAAGGATGAAATGGTTGTCGACCCCAACAAAGTCAATGGGGTGGAGAAATAATTTCAAGTGTTACCCAGTAGAGAATGTTGGCTTTGTAAATGTGGTTAAATTGTACAAATATGAAATTATATAAACACAATGGTTTTATATTACTATTATAATTATAATTATTTTGTATGAGCTTAATTCATGAACTTAAGAACATGATATGCAGCACAGTGTTCTAACCAGTCACAACAGTTGTCACAACTTCAACAGTCTGCAGTGTTTGCTTGACCAATAGCTTGAATTTGGGGCGTGACTATCTGTTTGTTTGACCAATGGCAGATGGAGTAATTGTTTAGGAAACCTGTTTGAAAACAGTAATTTTTTGCTGTTTGTCAATGCTAGTCGTGCAGAAATTACACACTTCACCTTTAAACGTCAAATATGTTCTGGCTGGTTGTGATTGTGTTGCATTTTCTCTTTCACTGTGGAAAAATGAAAAATTTATGGTTAAAAAAAATTAATCTCGTGCCTGTATAGAAGATGGTGTCACACAGATTAATGGGAGACTTTCTATATGTTAAAATAAGCTACAAATGAAATCTGTTACTCATTGCTTGCTGTTACGATCGTAAGGTATGATTACAGTTTGTTTGGTGTCCTGAAAGACTAAATTCAAGTGTGAATGAATGTTTACCAGTCACAACAGTTGTCACAACTTCAACAGTCTGCAGTGTTTGCTTGACCAATAGCTTGAATTTGGGGCGTGACTATCTGTTTGTTTGACCAATGGCAGATGGAGTAATTGTTTAGGAAACCTGTTTGAAAACAGTAATTTTTTGCTGTTTGTCAATGCTAGTCGTGCAGAAATTACACACTTCACCTTTAAACGTCAAATATGTTCTGGCTGGTTGTGATTGTGTTGCATTTTCTCTTTCACTGTGGAAAAATGAATAACTTATGGTTAAAAAAAATTCATCTCGTGCCTGTATAGAAGATGGTGTCACACAGATTAATGGGAGACTTTCTATATGTTAAAATAAGCTACAAATGAAATCTGTTACTCATTGCTTGCTGTTACGATCGTAAGGTATGATTACAGTTTGTTTGGTGTCCTGAAAGACTTAATTCAAGTGTGAATGAATGTTTTGTAACTCTTAATATGAAACCGCTGGAATATGTATGTCTGTTTAGCATTAGCCTGGTGGTTGACAATCTGTTAGCACCAGTTTCAGAGCATAGCATGTCTGTAGCGTCTTCATAATTTGAAGCTAGACTCTCAAACGACAGGGTTTATATGACAGGATTGGCAACTTGTGAGGAACAGTGTACATTTTGTTCTCAAATAGAGTTGTGATTTTTGTGTGATTGTTTATGGTATGTCCTGATGTGAATTTCGAGGCGGTGGCCATGCACTTATATTCAGGCTTTCACTGCCTTTCCTGTGGGAATATAAATAAAAAAATGTTATATATAAAATATGATCTGAAGCTGGCATTTGTATATGTAGCTCATGCATGCAGGAAATAAATGACAGGCGAACCAAACATCTTAACTCACAGGCCAGTCCCGAGGTTGTTGGAAGGGCAAGTGCGTAAGAAGTTGCCGACCGTCCACTCATGTTGAAAGCTTGAGCGAGAGCTATGCACATGATTAACGGTGAGAAGAAAGTGTTTTCCCCTCTGCCGGCCCTCATCGATTAACCACGCCAACACCAAGAGCAAACACAGCAGCGTCAGGCTATATATCAGGAGGAAAAACTCTCATGCCAGTGAAACAAGACAGCTAAGCACACTGGCTTTAGATCTTTGATTAATGCTAAGCAGTTTTTCAGTAGACTGAATCCAATTTGGCAATCTATTTTACAATCCAAACTCAAAATTCAATCATTCAAGTGTCTCTCGTCTGAAAATATAACAGATACATTTGATTGATTTTAAATAAAAAAATGTAAAGAATGTAAAATTGTTATTAGAATGACACGCTAAGCTACAGTGACTTGAATATCAGGATGTGTTTCATTTGCTTAATCCATCAGAAACCTTTTAGCATCTTTGTCTTTTCAATCTCAGTAATCTTGTTGCTTTTAACAGAAAAATAATTGTATTAATGCCTGGAAATAGGAGTCACATCTGCCGGTCTGTTTGTGCCATCGCACCCCTGTAAAAGCTATCTATGGACTACACACCTGCCTTTATGAGCAGCTTATGGGCCATGAGGTGCAATTAACCGTTGGCCATGATCACCTCTGACAGATGGTCGAGGAAAGTCCTGGATAAACGACTCAAGTGCTGTCATTACAACCAAAGGCCTCAAGACAAACATTTGAGCAAACAGATGTAATTATTTGGGCTCCGTAAAGGTGTTACGTTACCAAGCTGTAGGCTAAAGACTTAGCACAGCATATCTAAGACTTTTGAATTTTGGCGCACTTTTTCTCTATATAATGTTGATATAGTAACTAGTAAATGCTGTAAATTTGGTTATGCTCGCATGTGTGGAAATATTTAAACCACGTGTGTTACAACTTACCACGCTTTACCTTGTGCCCCGTGCTCCCCCTACCTGCAACGTTGCTTTTTCCTATCACTTATATTGGGCCCTTTTTGCATTTAAATTGGATTATTCTGACTGCTGACCTTGAAAATGATGCATTTCTTGATTGCCGTTTTGACAGTGTCAGCTTGAATATTTTATTCATGTTCGGTAGCCTAATTCCCTTTAATGTAGGCTATTTGCCCCGATTCGATCCGTTTACCTGCGAAATGTATCTAACGTTTGCCTATATAAATTATTTTGTAAACATTATTTTGTTTTAAGGAGTTAAAAATGGCCCTTATCAACCTTGATTTACATATTCCATCACATTATTTTGACAGTTAAAGTTTTGGGCGGGTTTTTGTGAGCTTTTGGGCTGGAAATCGTCCATCCAGTCTGGCAACACTGACCCTCATGCATTCTTACACACTCTGAGGTGAGCACGAGCGCATTTAGAGTGTGTAATGAGAGCCGATTTCGTGTATGAATATAGAAGCCCTTTGACTACAACTACAATCATTTGAATTGTCATAAAATTATCGTACATTATGGTACATTATGGGATTTTTTTCATTATTGATCGTACAGAGGTCAAAATTATCGTACGTCTGGCAACACTGTTCAGTAGTTGTAAACCTTTAGCAGCGTGTTAGGAATGTTTACATGAGCCTATAGCATAAATTTTGTTCTGTGATTATGTTTTTTCATGTTTTGTTCTATACCTCAACATTTTGAATCTGTTGTGCACTTTAAAATTATTAGTTGACTTTGTAGTCCTTATGTAGCAGCTTGTTGAGGTGTTGTCAATAACGAAATTTCACAGGCAAAAAGGTTCATTGTCTATTGATAGCCATGAGTAAAGCACACCTCACAAGTCATTCTACATCCCTGCACATACTGAGTGTTTTGAGAGCTGTCGCTGCATTGAGGTGCCGGTGTGTCACTCATTGTGTTTATTTCTCGAAGCTCTCATGGTTTCAGTGTCAAGGTGTAATGATCACTCATTACAAGTAACGTGAGTTACGTAATCAGATTACTTTTTTCAAGTAACTAGTAAAGTACTGCATTACTTTTTAATTTACAAGAGAATATCTGAGTTACTTTTGATTTTGATTTTGACATTACTTTCCATAAAAAGTAACTAAGTACCGTAATTAGTTACTTTTTTATGGAGTTACACAATATTGTAATGCATTACTTTTAAAAGTAACTTTCCCCAATACTGTTCATGACACCTGTTTTTTATGGAGTTACACAATATTGTAATGCATTACTTTTAAAAGTAACTTCCCCAACACTGTTCATAACACCTTTTTAGCTGCGTGTCTGTCTGTGTTTACGATAGGGCTGATGTGCTGACACGTTTTGATTGGGCTGGATACCCAGATAGCCTATAAAGAGAGCCAAGAGGACAAGGTAAGAATAGGACAGGCAGGTTATAAATATTCAAGGCAGATTCTTATTTACAGATGAAACGGCATAGCAGTGTGGCAAATATTAGAACAGACAGAAAATAATCTATTTATATCCATGAAAGAAAATAGTGAACAAGTCAGACTATGATACAATGTGCAAAGAATAACAAATGACATTTGAATGAGTGCTCATGTCCCAAAATGAGATCATATTTTATAGCTGTAAAACAGACATTCACTTTATTCTTTTCCATTGTCTCATAAACACTCTCACACATTGGCAGCTGTAACTTGATCGGTCTGTTTGCTCTTTTCTCCATCATCATTTATGCAGGAAAGACTACATTTAAAAGCCTTTGTGATGTAACTTTATAGGATAATAACAGTATCGTCTGTCTGTTTATACCAGTTGTTTCCCATGTGTTCCTTTTGCCCGCAAAACACCCAAGAGCAAACTAAGAAATGTTCTACTTGCTTTCTAGGATCACTTGATTAGATGTTTATTTGTTCGGCCTCAGTTAGGAAACAGTACCAGACCACTGTTGTCTTGATTCTGGGAAGTTTGGAAATTGGCTTTAGCTTTTTTTTTTAGAAAAGTGTGCGGTTACAATCATCTCTTGTCAATGACGTAATGCAGTTGATCACAAAGGATCAAGGTCAAGATAAATGAATAGCCTTCACCCACTCCTGACTATGGAAGCCAAATTCTGGCACATAAAAAAATGCTTTGGTAAATAATAATTATGACTTTTTATGTCATATTCAGTCATGAGATAAAAAAATTACGAGATACAAAGTCTAATTTGTGAGATACTTATGATACTTTCTGTGTATGTATGACTTTATGAGAAAAACTCATGCTTTGGTAAATCATAATTATGACACAATCTTCCACTTATACACATCAGCATGATACATAGTGCAAACTGATAGTTTTGAAGATGTGCAGTCGTGTGACTCTTAAGAGCTTCCATCAACTGAGCGTTTCTTGGCGAAGAGGTGCGTGGGGTCCCTGTTGCGCAGGTTGGGCTGGATCTTGAACATGGGAGGCCAGCGGAAGCTGGTGTGGCCCTCAATCCCAGAAGGCCCAGCGGCAGCAGGTTCAGGTGGACAGGGCTTGTTTTGAAGCAGCTGGAAGAGTGTGGCCATGTCAGGTCCCAGTCTGGCCACCAGCCCGGCTCGCACCACCTCCACGGTGTCTTCATCGCACTCCATCAAGCTCTGCAGAAGTGTGCTGTAGTACCTGCAACACCAAAGTATGATGCATTAGTATGCACTTTTGAGTAAGCTTATTATATAAAGGAATAGTTCATTCAAAATGTAAAATTCTGTTATTATTTAAACAAAAATTGTTGTCTTTCTGAGAAACATAAATTTTATTTATAACCATTGCAGTTCAAAGTTACCATGTTTGCTAATAAGCTATTAAAACACCATAAAGCAGTGTTTCTCAACCAGGGGTCCGTGGACCCCTAGTGGTCCTTGACGTAAGGCCAGGGGGTCCATATAAAGTATGAATTTTTGTATACATTTTGTATATTTTGACATGTTCCCATGAAAGAAAAATCCAATATAGCTGATGATATGTCCTTGATGATATGGTCAACTAACTTGAATTATACTTGACTACATTTGGTCCTCACAAAGACATACATAGATGAGTCAATTTTGTTCTGGGGGTCCTTGAGGATGGTTCTGAACTGGACTGGGGTCCGGTACGCCAAAAGGTTGAGATTCACTGCCATAAAGCACCATAAAATAAGTTTAACTTAAATTTTGGTCTGTTCCTCACACAGATGTATCATTTGGCACCAGACGACTTAAAATATAGAACACAATATCCACCTTATTTTAAAACTGTAAATTTGAATGTGCGAGACTTCCGGTGACACTGGCTTCCAGTTATTTTAGCTGTACAAAAACAGCCCGTTATGCTTCTTGCTATTGCAAACTATTATTTCTTATCATATATTTTACCATTTTAATGCATTATTTTAATGCACACTGGCTTGAAACAAATAGTTCTTCAACCGTTTACTGCACTTTGTTATTTTCATTAATGAATCGGAAGTCTCGCGCATTCACAGAAAATAGCTTCCTCGCAAAATAAGGTATATTATTGCATTTATTACCTTATATTGTACAGTATGTTGCATTAGGATTGTTAAAACACCTTATACTTATTTTATCATATTTATTTTAATATTTTGTCACTGTTTATTTTGTTGTGTGTATCCTTGGTTTAAAGCAAAATTGCAAATAAAAAAAAACTGAACAAATCGTATGGACTTATTTATTTATTGCTATTAACTACCATTGTATAGAAAAGATCTGCATTTTCTTCATTTCATGGAAGAAAAGAGCGAGTACATAATTAAAATGACCGAATTTTAATTTGCGTCTACTATCCCTTTAAGGCTAATATGGACCAATCACGCATGCCACACAAGTTCTCGCGCTATATATTACCTGTTTGGGAAGTGGCTGGGCACCTGGACCACGTCCCCGATGGCCTCAGGATTGGATCTGGCCACTTCGCAGATGTCAAGCTTCTTGTAGCATTCCTCCTGCACTTCAGCAATCATCTTCTGGAAGGTGGAACAGCGTTTGATGGTCTGGAAGACCTTAGTGGTGATACCGTTGGCGATGCACTTGATGCTTTCTTTCACAAACGTCTTACCCTGTAAAAAACGAATTGGATTTGCATTGCAAAACAAACGGAAAGTGAAAAAGGCATAATTTTGATTTACTAAGTAAAGGGTTCTGGTTAATGAGGCTTGGTACCTCTGTATTAAAAATCGCAGCAGTGTGGAGGAAGGCGTTGCAGATCTCATGCATGCCGTCAGTGTCGCAGGTCGAGTTCTCCAGACATGCGAAAGTTGCGCAGCCCACCTGCAGAGCTCCGTTCAGACAGCGGGCAACCTCAGCTGGAGGAAGAAGACAACGGTTTTGGGTGGTACTTTTTTTCAAAGAAGTGTAAAAGTGGACATTTTTTCTATACAGGCAGTCCTGAAGCAACCTAAAGTTGCTTAGATCTTCTAATAATTTCTGGACATTTAACCATGCATACTCCTATAAAAAATAAAAAAAGCAAAAAGACAGTTCAATAAAGAAAATAATACTTACTGGGGCTGTTGGCAGAGAATCGTGCTCGTCTAGGTTGTGCAGGTTCTTGATCTGTTCCAAATGCAGATGCAGCCAAAACGAGGAGTAAAACAAATCCGCTTTTCAGGAGCATGTCTGCACTTCGAACCAAACCTAGGATTCAGAACACGAGCTGTTTTGCCGATTCTGTGGGTTTGTGTTTCAGGTTGATGATGGCCTCAGCTTTATACTGATCTTCAGCTGAGCTTGACGGCTCATAAATCCCCACAATCACCAATCAGACCGCAGGATCCGAAAGCTCAAACTTTCCATCTCTTCATAAATATTCATGGGCGGATGATTAATGCAGACCTACCTGCTATGATTTTAGCTCCAGTAAGACGTGCAGTTTTTGAGTGCTGTCATCTATGGTGAAGATCAAAAAGCATTTAGATACTTAAAATTGTATTTATTCCAAATACTGTAAAGTTGCATCTTGCACTCTTAAAAATAAAGGTTCCAAAAGACAATGTTTGCAGCAATATCATTTTGAGTTTCCCAAACAACCTTTAGGTGAGAAGTTCTTAAAATAACCCTTTTTTTGTAAAGGCTGGGATATAGGCTACTACACGATTTTTCACGTTTTTCCTGTCTGGAGAAGTTGACGCTATAGATGCCAAAAGTCAGAGCCAATCTGCAGATTTGAGTTGATAGATTTCATAGAAAATCGTGTAGTGTATGATGGTCACAGACTCTGATTTTTTTAGCTTCAGACTATGATTCCATCCAGTCGGAGGAGATCAGACATGTTTGATATTTTCAGCTGATTTTAGCAAACGCATATTTTTTTTCATTTGTCACGCATCTCCTAGCAACAAGTCGCATGTTTCTGCGTGAGTTTGTTGTGATCGGAACAACTTTAAAGTCTGGTAGTGTGTGATCCTCAATCGTTTAGTGTATGATGGCCAGTTTTCCTCTGTGACTACACTCTTAAAAATAAAGGTGCTTCAAAAGGTTCTTCAAGCGATGCCATAGAAGAACCATTTTTGGTTCCACAAAGAACCATTCAGTCAAAGGTTCTTTAAAGAACCATCTCTTTCTTACCTTTTTATAATCTGAAGAACCTTCTTTCACCACAAAGAACCTTTTGTGAAACAGAAAGGTTCTTCAGATGTTAAAGGTTCTTTATGAAACCATTTAGACAAAAAGGTTCTTCTATGGCATCGTGAAGCACCT
Source organism: Sinocyclocheilus grahami (assembly GCF_001515645.1). Classification (NCBI taxonomy): domain Eukaryota; kingdom Metazoa; phylum Chordata; class Actinopteri; order Cypriniformes; family Cyprinidae; genus Sinocyclocheilus; species Sinocyclocheilus grahami. The sequence continues at coordinate 2,711,009 of NW_015505289.1, read as the reverse complement.
TTATTTTTAAGAGTGTTCAGATTTGAAAAGTCGTGAAGTATTCCAGCTTTTAGTGTGAAGATCTGAAGAACCTTCTTACACAAAAAAAACCTTTTATGCAACGGAAAGATTCCATTTATGTTAAAGGTTCTTCATTTATTTACTTTTAAGAGTGTAGCAAATCTAAACCGTCAAACCAACTATTATTTAAAAAAAATCAGATTTCTTATGATTCTAAATGATGTTTGGTTTACATTTTCAACTTGAGGACTTGTTATATAAATGATATTCCCCTGCAGGCAAGTCACTCTCAATGGCTTCTTTGTTGAAAACAACTACAGTATGTTTGGTTTGGATTTCATATCACTGTGATTTTGTTTATGCACATCTCTCTTGTTTGCTTTTGGCTGCAGTACTAAAAGTTTCAGGGAGTTTTGTTGACACCTGGCACAGATAATTGTGCTAAAGGTATACGAGCGGTTTTTTTACAAAGTCAAAGGACTTCATGAAAACAGACAAATGTAGCTTGTCAGAACTGGTCATGTAGTTGATTAAACACCTGTTCCCACCGTTTGCAGTGCTGGGTCTGACGGAGAAGCGTTTATCAGTGTCTAATCAGTGGATGTTGGAAAGGCTTTAGAGGAAGTGATGTTTTCCATGATGAATTTCATTAGCCTCAAGAAATTTCCTCCCCTAAAGGGTTAATTACACTGATAATGATCAAAGCGCTCACTGGTTTTGAAGGGGGCTGGAGACGTAGCTATTTTGGTTTTATTACCTTTGTTCACACAGACGTCTGTCTGTTACTACTGAAGTAGTGCAGGAAAGACACACCCACATCTTTACTGAATAACATGAATGAGTAGTCTAAAGAATAAATTCACACACACCTTAGGCCTTTAATTTTCCAGTTCTCCAGTGATTCTCAAGACTACACTCTTAAAAATAAAGGTAGTTCACGATGCCATAGAAGAACCTTTTGTCTAAATGGTTCCATAAAGAACCTTTAACATCTGAAGAACCTTTCTGTTTCACAAAAGGTTCTTTGTGGCGAAATAAGGTTCTTTAGATTATAAAAAGGCAAGAAAGAGATGGTTCTTTAAAGAACCTTTGACTGAATGGTTCTTTGTGGAACCAAAAATGGTTCTTCTATGGCATCGCTTGAAGAACCTTTTGAAGCACCTTTATTTTTAAGAGTGTACGTGGAAATGCTGATCAATCATTTGTCCTTCATGTGACATTGAAGTAATATTTTCCTGACTTTTAGTCAATTTACCTGAGACATTTAGGAGAAAAAGCTCAAATGTGATTATAACATCACCTGCAGCAGGTATGAAGTTTTTAGATGTTGTTTTTTATTTTCATTTTTAAGCAGAAAATGTAAATGTCTGTAGCACAACATCAGTAAATTCAACCTGAGAATGCATCACCATTCAGTTTCCAAAAATGAGGAAGGGAAATATTCATAAAAGAAAGTATGCTCCAAAAGTCTTGAGATGATTTTGGAAATCTGGGATATTTCCCCCCCCCCCCCAATTTAAACCGGGAAATGAAACAGAAAGTTTTAGGATTTAGAAAAGTAAAAAGGAAAGTTATGATGCATAAATTAATAAATGAATGAACGAATAAATGTATAAATATAAACATAAATGTAATGTACTATAAAAATATGTAATATATAGATGATTTTTTTAAATAATTTTTTTATGTCACTAATCAAATATAAGAAATTTAGTGACATTTAACATGTGAACAACTTTTTTTCTTTGAAGCACAAGAAGCTCCGTTGAATATGATGGATCATCACTGCTGTCATAATAAAAATAGTAATAATTGATAAATAATAATAATAAGGGTTTAAAGGCCTAACAAACAGTAAAAAAAAGTGGAGATTATAATACACATTTTCCAATTCAGTTCTTAACTGATTGCCATGCTGATATTATTTAATAACGACCAATTTTATATGAACTTAGAAAAAGTGTAAAGCATTTAAGTCTCAGACTTTTAGACTTCATTGATTGGTGCTACTTTTATTTTGCTTGTATCTTTTGAGAGATATTTAAAATGGTAGTCCTCAGTTAAAGCAGACAAAAATATCGTTATAAGAGCTTTAAGTTGTTGCCATTTTTTTTTTATAAAAAAGTAAAATTTTCTATTTTTGAATGCATTTTGTTGCTGCGATGTAAATGGACTATGCAGCAGAAGCTTAAAGATACTTAAAATGGACTCTAACCCGGATATTTCGCTGTTGTCCATCGCAACATAACAGCACTGCTTTTATTTTTATCGTAACTTTTGAGAGATATTTAGCAAACTGAGCAAAAATAGCTTTAAAGGGGTCATATGATGCTTTTTTAAAGATCATTATTTTGTGTATTTGGTGTAACAGAATATGTTGACATGCTTTAATGTTCAAAAAACACATTATTTTTCAAATACTGTACATTATTGTAGGTCCTCTATGCCCCGCCTCTCTCAAACGCTTCGTTTTCAACAAAGTCCCTCCTTCCGACAAGCGCAGTCTGCTCTGATTGGCCAGCTGACCCAGTGCATTGTGATTGGCCGAACACCGCAAGCACTCGTCGGAAATGTAACGCCCCTTACCATAATCGCAAGCTTCATCTTTCAAAATAAATGTAAAGACAGAGCCCGAAAAGGGAACAGAGTCGCGTGACAGACACAGTGATGAAGCTAGTATGTGTTTGCAGTACACAAGCCACGGTTAAGACAGCTGACTCCACAGTGATGTGACCCCCCCCCTCTCTCTCTCTCTCTCTCTCTCACACACACACACACACACAC
>NW_015505289.1:2705241-2706663 GCF_001515645.1 Sinocyclocheilus grahami | reverse complement strand
TTTGCTTTCGCCTAGAAACACACAGCGTCTCCCTGACATGCTGCTTCAACACTAACTGCGGTTACTGAAACCACACCTTTCTTTGCGTGAACATTTGGGTGGCATTATGCAAATATTTCCACATAGTGAGGTAGACATGTGGGGGCGTGTTAGAACGAGCCGTTTTAGGGGGGCGTGGCAGAGTCTTAACTTTGATAAAGAATATCTCTTTGGTTTTGAGACTTTAGTCTTTGCAACTTCAGGGATCTTATCTATGCACAATCAGCTTGTAACACTCCAAAGAGAAAGGAAAACTTGAAATTGCATCATATGACCCCTTTAACAATTATAATGGAATAGGGCAAAATACTGCATTGCAACTTATTGTTATATCACAAATTTGTATTGCCATTTTGTTATGAATTCTATTATCATTTTGTATCTGGGATGTTATCATATATCTCAATAATCAATCTTTTGATTAATACCCATCTTGCTTGCACGTTGAATATGAAGACATGAAAACTATATTTTTTACAAATATCATTTACAGTATTCTTGATTGTGCAAAGAATTAATTCTCTTAAAGGGTTAGTTCACCCAAAAATGAAAATTAGCCTGTGTTTTACTCACCCTCAAAGCATCCTAGGTGTATGTGACTTTCTTCTTTCAGACGAATCCAATCGGAGTTACATTAAAATAAAAATTGTCCTGGTCCCTCCAAGCCTTTCAATGGGGGTAAGCGGGTGTTTGTTGTCAACAGTTCAGAAGACGTGAATAAGTGCACGCATCTGTAATAAAACATCCCTCACAAGGCTCCTGGGGGTGAATAAAGGCCTGTAGCGAATCCATGCATTTTTGTAAGATAAATATCCATATTTCAAACGTAATAAACACTTTTTCCTCCTTCCGCTGACTGTCATACGCAGAAGCCGTTCTGGTGGATGACATAAGACGTCGACGTTGGAAACAAAACAAAACTCCATTCACAAATTGAAGGATTTATAAAGATTTATAAAGAAAAATGTCTGAGGATTTCGATATAAGCCAAGAGGAGACTGGTTTTCTTTGCTAAAGTAAAGAAAGTTTGTTTCCTTTGCTCGTGCATTTCTCAGAGGCACGCCTACGTCATCCGTCTGCATGCCTGCCATGTACCACAGTCAGCGGAAGTGAGAAAAAAGTAGGGATGTAACGATTCGCTCAACTCACGATTCGATTCACGATTTTGATTTCACGATTCGATTCACAATTTTTTTTTTTACAAAATGAGATTTAAGACTAATTATAAATTAAATGTGTCCTTTTATTATTGCTTGGACAAACATATCTTTGTGAAACTGAAATATAACACACTAATAATATACTAATATAGCACTTCCATATTATTGCTCTTTTGTTGGTTTTGAGTGCTTCTATTGTCCTCATTTGTAAGTCGCTTTGGAT
>NW_015505289.1:2657732-2705170 GCF_001515645.1 Sinocyclocheilus grahami | reverse complement strand
CACTTATGAACTTTAATATGCATTATACAGAGGCAAGATGAAAATGAAAAAATGCCATCTAAACTTTTCTAAACTGGTTTCCGCCGTAATCAAAACAGTGCTGCACTTATGAACTTTAATATGCATTATACAGAGGCAAAATGAAAATGAAAAAATGCCATCTAAACTTTTCTAAACACAGTAAGTTCCCTCAGACATACATTCATATAAACTGCTACCCCTAATTGAATCGCGATATGTTTAGCATCTCAACCGATTTGAATTGTCACATATTTGAATCGATTTTCAACCGACTCGCGCTTAATCATTACATCCCTAGAAAAAAAGTGTTTAAATATGGATATTTATCTTACAAAAATGCATGGATTCGCTACAGGAGGCCTTTATTCACCCCCCCAGAGCCGTGTGAGGGACGTTTTATTACGGATGCACGCACTTTATTTCACGTCTTCTGAACTGTTGACAACCGAACACCCACGTTACCCCCATTGTAAGGCTTGGTGGGGCCAGGGCAATTTTTTATATAACTCCGATTGGATTCGTCTGAAAGAAGAAAGTCACATACACCTGGGATGCATTGAGGGTGAGTAAAACACAGGCTAATTTTCATTTTTGGGTGAACTAACCCTTTAAATTTGACAATTTTTTGAATTATTATTATTTTTTTATCCTTTGATTTTAGGTCCCAGTTTACAGATACTGACATGGACTATGAAAGGCCTAATGTCGAGACCATTAAATGTGTGGTGGTGGGGGACAATGCTGTGGGCAAAACGCGTCTGATCTGTGCTCGCGCTTGTAACGCCACTCTTACACAGTACCAGCTACTGGCCACGCATGTGCCCACTGTCTGGGCCATTGACCAGTATAGAGTCTGTCAAGAGGTCTGGGTTTTATCTTTCCACTCCTGACACTTCAGAAGCATAAGATAAGTATTGTAACTCCAATCCAGTTCCAACTTAAATCCAATTCTCTTCTGGTTTTGAAGGTTCTGGAACGTTCCAGAGATGTCGTGGATGATGTGAGCGTGTCTCTTCGATTATGGGACACCTTCGGCGACCACCACAAAGACCGCCGCTTCGCTTATGGCAGGTGTGTTTGTGGACCATATCTTTCTTAAGACTTGCTCTCAGTGTTTTCTTTAATGCTTTATCTTGTGTCTGGACACTAGGTCAGATGTGGTGGTCCTGTGCTTCTCCATCGCCAACCCCAATTCTCTGTTTCATGTGAAGACCATGTGGTACCCGGAGATCAAGCACTTCTGCCCTCGTGCCCCGGTCATCTTGGTGGGCTGCCAGTTAGACCTGCGTTACGCTGACCTGGATGCTGTTAATAGGGCACGGAGACCTCTTGCCAGGTGAACTGTCAAATTTTTGATCTGAGATTTAAAGACACCTTGACCCCAGATTAATGTAATTTAGTGGATACACTTATTTAAAATGTATAGTCATTATTTTTCTGGAAAAAAAAAATATTTATTTCTGTGGATAAAATGTTCAGCGGTAATTACATATTTTTGTTGAAACCATTATAAGGATGCAGTGATGAATATAAAGTTCAAAAGAACAACTTTAATTTGAAACATATATTTATAACATTTTAAATGTCCTTTATCTCACTTTTGATCAATTGAATGCATCTCTTCTGAATAAAAGTAGTAATTTAAAAATAATAGTACTGCACACAGAAAATCAATAACAATGATTATAACTGTCTCTATATTATAAATACCACCTGTCTCTCTCAATTGTAAATATAAAATAGAAATATAAAAATTATAAATATACTTTTAACAATATTATAAATATTAAAAAATGTCTCTATATTAGTATCACCTGCTTCTGGCTAAAAATAGCAAGAAATAAGTCTTGGTCTGTCGGTATATTTGACTTGTTTCATTTCAGACTATTTGATTGGATCTTCAGTGTGAATTAAACATCATGTGTTGGACATGAGACCAAACATGTAACATTCACATACAAGATATTGTAGTACATCCTTTTTGTTGACATTTCCCCATAAACCCACCTTACAGACCCATCAAAGCGAACGAGATTCTTTCTCCTGAGAAGGGTCGTGAGGTGGCTAAAGAGTTGGGGGTGCCATACTACGAGACCAGCGTCGTGGCTCAGTTTGGAGTGAAGGATGTGTTTGACAATGCCATCCGCGCAGCTCTCATCTCACGGCGCCACCTGCAGTTCTGGAAGTCTCACTTGCGCGATGTCCATCGGCCCCTTTTGCAGGCGCCTTTTCTGCCTCCCAAACCTCCTCCACCCGTTATAGTCATCCCGCCGCCCCCTTGCACCACCGATGAGCACCAGGGCCGGCTGCTGGAGGAGCCGCTGTGTGCTGATGTGGTTCTGGTCCTCCAGGAGAACCAGCGAGTCTTTGCTCATAAGGTCTACCTCGCCACGGCCTCCTCGAAATTCTACGACCTTTTCCTCCAGGATTTGAAGGCCGAGGCTGACTGTAAGCAACCCACGGGACGGGAGCCTCCTGCGCGGGCGGCCAGCTTTGACATGTGTGAGAGCAGTGATGAAGAAAGAAGGGTCAACCTCAGTGCCTGCATCAGTGACGGGACCCTGATCGGCGCAGACTCTGATGGGATCCTTGAGGGCGGATGCGGGGGGCGGCTTTTGTCGTCTTTGGGTCGGGCTTTTGTCAGCATCAGGAGAGAAACGGTCCAGGACCCCGTCACGTTCATCTCCCGGCCAGTGACGGTGGTGGACATGGACCCCTCTGTGCTGCTCGGGCCGTTTCGTGTGGTCATGCGTTACCTTTACACGGGACAGCTGTACGAACACGAGAAGGACCTGATGCACATCGCACACATCGCTGAGCTGCTGGAGGTGTTCGACTTGCGCATGATGGTCGCCAACATCCTCAACAATGAGGCCTTCATGAATCAGGAGATCACGAAGGCTTTCCATGTGCGACAGACCAATCGGGTGAAGGAATGCCTGGCCAAAGGAACTTTCTCAGGTTAAGTTTTGTCACAAAGATTCTAATGTTTGGCCCTATCAAATCTGTTTCAGTTTTTCCCAAATTCCATTTTTCAGTTTTTTTTTTTTCTATTTAAAATTTTCTAGACTCTGTTTTAAAGGTTAAATTGTAGTAATCAAAAAGCATGTCTAATTAATTGAAATAATAAAACTTATACAATTTAATGTAACAAAATGTAAACTTTTAGGGCGCTATGAAATTTTCCCCAAATTCCGTTCGATTTTTCCCAAAGCCAGTATTTTCAGTCTTAAATTTTTCTAGATTCCGTTTTAATGTTTTAATTATATTTAAAAAATAAAAAGTATGTCGAATCAATTGAATTTATACAATTTTAAAAGTTCATAAAAGATACAATAATAGGGCACTATGATTTCTCTCCCTCACCCCCCCCCCCAGAATAATGTTTTTTGGATTTATGATTTAATGCAATTTTGTTATCAAACACCGTGTTAATCATATGATAGCATGAACTATTAACAATTTAATGAATGTTTTCATATGTGATCAGATGAAAGTTTAACAATTCCTTTTATTTTTTGTCAGCTGTGATGTTTTCTAGATGAAACAGTGGCAAAACTCGCAGTCTTTTGGACTTTAATATTCACAGACACTTGTCCATATCATGTTTTAATTAAGTATACAGACATTCCTTTGACTTATTCATCCCAAATTTGCCAGATCCCACATTCCATACTGTAAAAAAAACATTTTGTGACTGGATTCCGCAATTCTGTCCACGTTTCATTATCTTCCATCTTGCAGAAATCATAGGGTCCTACTAATACTATCTGTTTTGCTGCAATAAAGATTTCTTTCTTTATATCCCAGATGTGGTGTTTAAACTGGATGATGGTCCCATTCAGGCCCATAAACCCCTGCTCATCTCCAGCTGTGATTGGATGGCAGCCATGTTTGGTGGGCCTTTTGTTGAGAGCTGTACTAAAGAGGTGACTACTGCATTTTATGGATGTGACCCATTGATGTGCAGCATTTGTAAACATCACTTTGTCAAAAAGAACATTTGGTAAATCGTGTATTTCCACTTGTCCTTTCAGCCTCTGGGAAATTTCAAACAATATTACACTTGATCCGTAGTAGTGTCCAGAATATTATCTTCAAAGACATCTACTGTTGATTTATGTCTTTTTTTGCATTGGTATACAGATTTTCTCATGACTTGATGTGGTTCCACAGGTATTGTTCCCAAACACGACCCGTAGTAGTATGCAGGCGGTGCTGGAATATCTTTACACGGGACGCTTCTGCTCCAGACCTGACCTGGATGCCATGGAGCTCATTATCTTGGCTAATCGCCTCTGCCTGCCTCACCTGGTCGCCCTCACAGGTCGGATGATTGATTATTATGCCAATAATGAATAAAAGAATCATCAAGGATTGGTTTATAACTGAGTTAGTTTATTAAAAATGTTTAACTTAAACCAAGTCTTCTGGGGTTTTATTTATATATATATATATATATATATATATAAACTGACTATACTGTTGAATATATTTTAAAATGTAATTAATTCCTGTGATGCAAAGCTGAATTTTCAGCATCAGTCTTCGGTGTCACATGATCCTTTAGAAATCATTCTAATATGATGATTTAATGTTCAAGAAACATTTCTTATTATTATTATCAGTGTTGAAAAAGTTGTGCTGCTTAATATTTTTGTTTTCAAAGCTCTTTGATGAAAATAAAGTTCAAAAGAACAGCATTTATTCAAAAGAGAAATCTTTAGTGATAATGTAAAAGTCTTTATTGTCACTTTAGGTCAATTTAATGCATTCTTGCTAAATAAACATTTTAATTTTGTAGTGGTAAGTTTTTAACAGCAGTGCAAATATTAGGATTTTTTGCTTCCATACTAACATGGACAAAAATATGCGGTAAGTGCCCCTATTATGCCTTTTCGAATATTACCTTTCATGTAGTGTGTCATGTAGCTGTATGTGAACATAAACTATCTGCAAAGTTGTGAAGCCGACAGTGCACGATAAATAAAGTTATTGTCTATAAAAAAAAAGAGTCTGATCACAATCGACTAAACGAGTCGTCAGGAATTCGAATCTTATTCTGTTACGGCTCTACGTCATGAATTAACACATTTGCATAATGTCTGCCCACGTTCTACGTCGCCAATTTGCCCGCCCACAAACAGTAACATTTCCGTGTGGTTAACATCATGTCAGAAGACGCTGTATCCTACGCTGTGAGAGTAAATTTGTTTTATCACATCTTATAATTACCACAAACTTGTTAACACTGGACGCTTACCACTGAGAAACGTCCTGCTCCAGTCCTGCTTGCGAATCAGTCTCTTGTCGATCAGCCAATTCAACCGTTTCATCATCAGACTCCGGCTCGAATTGGTAAGGTACAATTCCATCTTTTCTATGTATTGACAAGCCTCCAGAGCTGTCATTCCGTCATGGCAGTGGGCGTTTCGTTTCCGACACGCGCTGTACGCGGTAGACAAATCCAGAGCCAGTCTCTCTACGGCTCTGGACCAATCACAAAGGACTGTGCCATCTGACCAATCACAGTAGTGAGGGCTCACGGAAAGGAGGGGCTTAGAGAGACTGATTCTTTGAACTGCTTCACACAAGTCGTTTACGAATCATTTAGAAATGAGATCAAATTAAATCTATTTTTTGAGAAAACAAACGTGTTTTTTGACTTTGCTTGCATGTAAACCTGTTTTAGGAGACTCATAAAACCGTATTAGCAACCTTAAAAATGGCATAATAGGGGCACTTTAAATGAATAATGATCAGAATTCAAATTCATTGAAAAGAGCAGCATGAGCATTGTGCTAAACTTCTCCGTTTGTGTTGCACTGACTGTGCCATCTGACCAATCACAGTAGTGAGGGCTCACGGAAAGGAGGGGCTTAGAGAGACTGATTCTTTGAACTGCTTCACACAAGTCGTTTACGAATCATTTAGAAATGAGATCAAATTAAATCTATTTTTTGAGAAAACGAACGTGTTTTTTGACTTTGCTTGCATGTAAACCTGTTTTAGGAGACTCATAAAACCGTATTAGCAACCTTAAAAATGGCATAATAGGGGCACTTTAAATGAATAATGATCAGAATTCAAATTCATTGAAAAGAGCAGCATGAGCATTGTGCTAAACTTCTCCGTTTGTGTTGCACTGACAAAAAAAAAAATCATTTTTGGGTGACCTAACTGTTTAATTGTGTTTTGCTGCAGAACTCCATACTGTGACTGTTCTGAAGGAGGCTGCCGACATGGGCACGGACATTGACGGAGATGTGCTGGTATATCTGGAGATGGCTCAGGTAAAACTGCATGTGAAAACCACCACAAACTCCTCCTGCAGTAAATGTAGCATGTATAAGTTGAAGAGCATAGGCTGTTTAAGTGAAGTTTTCAAGTTCGCGTTTCCTTTATCAATTAACCCGGCAAGAGCTGAGACAATGTTGTACTGAATTTACTTGTAACAATCACAGGTATTTTAGATTTGTTGTGTTTGCTAAATAAGAAACTGCATGAGGAAATAATAGGTTTCTTGCAAACGTTGCAGTAACCCGTGTCCTGCTCTGGGATTTAGTGTGAAGTCAGACACATTTTTGCAGCATTCCTGTGACAGTTCACGTGGTTCTTTCAGTCATGCCTGACTGGTCAAGTCACTTACTTTACTAAAGACTCTCAGAAACGCTGAGCATTTCACCACCAAGGAGCTCTCTGCCATAAACTCTAGAGATTCTGTAGATGACTCTGCTGATGTAATAATGAAACTAAATGGAAGGATTTATAAAATGCATTCAACAGTGCTTGAGTTCCATGGTTGAACTGGTATAGACTGACTGTGGAGAATGAGCTAGCTCGCACTAATGTGCCATTTATTGAAACAAACAGATATTTATCACATTGCTCACTTGTTCAGTGAACAGGACATAAAGAAACAAAATGAAAAGTTCATAACACCTCCGTAATATTACATTGAAATGTAATTTGTGCATCATGGCACTACTATTTTGGTGACAAGACATAAGAAAACTAGGAACTTTGACGTTTCGCAGAAGAAGGTGCACTACTATTCAAAAGATTGAGGTTTATTCAGCAAGGATGCATTAAAGTGACAATAAAGGCATTTATGTTATGAAAGATTTCTATTTAATAAATGCTGTTCATTTGAACTTTCTATTTATCAAAAAATCCTGAAGAAATAAAAATGTATCGCAGCATGTGACACTGAAGACTGAAGTAATGATGCTGAAAATTAAACTTTGCAATTACATTTTAACATACAGTATATTCAAATAGAAAACAGCTATTTTAAATTGTAATAACATTTCACTGTTTTTACAGTATTTTGATCAAATAAATGCAGCCTTGGTGAGCTTAAGACTTCTTTCAAAAACATTTTAAAAAATTGTACCGACCCCAAACTTTTGAACGATAAAGTCTGTGTTTTTGAAACGACATGAGGGTGAATGAATGAGGATTATTGTTGTCATGTGGTTTCAGTTCCACTGTGCCTACCAGCTCACCGATTGGTGCCTTCACCACATCTGCACCAACTACAACAACGTCTGCCGCAAATTCCCCAGAGACATGAGGGCCAAGTCAGCAGGTAGTACATCAAAAGTTTTTGTTTTTATTTTTTAAATGTAATATTTTTTTTATTTCTTAAAATATGTCTATGTAGTTTTGTATTTCAGTTTTCGTTATCTTAGTACATAAAGTTAGACTAAATGAAAATGTTGCCATGGTGATTAGCTGAAATAAAATAAGAATATTTTCACATTTTTAAATATTATTTTATATATTTCATTTCAAGAAACAAAAATGTTTTTTTTTACTGTTTGTTTACTACAATAACCCTGTTGGATGCATGTTCATTTACATTTTCAGAGAACCAAGAATACTTTGAGAAGCACCGCTGGCCTCCGGTCTGGTATCTGAAGGAGGACGACCACTACCAGAGAGCTCGGAAAGAGCGGGAAAAGGAGCACTACCTCTCCCAAAAACGGCTAAACAAGCGTAAATGGGTGCTGTGGAATCTTCCGCCCTCCCCTTCGAACCCCTCTTCATCTTCTTCATCATCCTCGTCCTCGGGCTCCTCTGCTATCATCTGAAGAGACGAGGGTGAAACCTTAGAGATGGAGAACCTGTAAGGTGCAGTGAACACATCCACCAATTTTTCTGCTTTTTCTGGTTTCAGATCAACTTCGCATCCGTCGTGCTTTGAAGTTCTTGGTGCCTGAAGTCCTGCACTTGGAAGTGTACAGGCATCACATACGACATGGCCGGCAAGCAGGTCTAGATGTAAACTGTTTACCGAATGTGACTGTAGTCGGTCTGTTTTTAAAGGGTTAGTTCACCCAAAAATAAAAATTAGCCCACAAATTACTCACCCTGAAGTCATCCTAGGTGTATATGACTTTCTTCTTTCAGACGAATCCAGTCAGGCATGCAACACCCGCTGAGTGCCATGAAACAGCTTGAAAGATCAAAGACAATTTTTAATATAACTCTGACTGGATTCGTCTGAAAGAAGAAAGTCATATACACCTAGGATGACTTGAGGGTGAGTAATTTGTGGGCTAATTTTCATTTTTGGGTGAACTAACCCTTTAAGTAAAACAGGTAGGCATCTTAAAACAATGAAGAAACCTTGCTGTGATTTTGTGATGTAGATCAGTGGCTCTCAACTGATTTCGCTTCACAACATTAAACATCAAATAGCAAGTTAAAAATAGCTTATCATGAAAAATGTATTGAATTGAACAGCATGTGGTTGTATATTATTTCTATACTACGATAGTATTCATTAACATTTTGATTCAGCCTTAACATTTTCATTTTAGTAAATTTGTGATTTTTGCCTTTTTTGATATTTAAAAAAATATTTTTAGATTCAATTTATCTTTTAGTTTGTTTCAGTAAGTTTTCAAGGCAACATTTCTACATTTTACCCTTACCTAAGTTTTTCATGTGATTTTTATATTAGCTTTTTTCGGTTACCAAAAAACAATTTTTAATAGTTTTAGTTGACAATAACAACACTGGTTTGGACATAAGTTTGACATCAAAAGAGATTTCTAATATATTTAAAATATTAATATTTCAGATATTTTACTATGCTAAATGTTTAGTTAATACATTCCCCTCCCCCCCGATCCACTAATTGAGAACTACTGATCTAAAACCATTTAGCCTCAAAAGCAGAACTGTGGAAAAACTGAAGAGTCACCCAAAGAACAAAACTAAACCAGTTTGTACAGATCACTGTGCATTTTTAGCCTATAATAATATTCTTGATTTTTAGCATTGTACCTACAATGACTCTTTGTGATTCATCCCCTGAATCATATCATATATTCTCCTGATTATAACAGGCATGACCGTCAGGTGATCACTAGACTCTAGTGCTTAAATTATATCAGAAAATGTGAGTAATTGTGCTAGTCATGTTATTCAGAGCCGTCATGTGAGATTCTGCTGGCAGAGTCTTTCTGTGTGAAATCCTCACTAGATGGTCATCAAGTGTATATTTTTCACTACAGCGTAGTTTGGATATTGAATCGAGTAGCAAAACATTGACACATTTAGTGAAGGCAGAACCGTTCTTGAATTCCATGCGAAAGAAGGGATAGTTCATGCAAAAGTGAACATTTTGTCATCATTTACTCTACATCATGCACTTCTAGTCCTTTGACTTTCTTCTGTGGATGATATTCAAAAACACACTCTTTATTTTCCACAGAAGAGAGAAAATCACAGGCTTACAATGACGTGAATGTGAGTAAATGATGACAATGTATTTTTGAGTGCATTATCAATTTAAATGTCTGTTTGTTTTTTGTGAGGATCTGCATCTTCTACTAATTCAGTGCTGCTCCATTAGTCTTAACTGTCTTTTAGTCTTGATACTTGATATATCATATATCACACAATCAACTGTCGATCTGTAGAACAAAACTAATGAAATTAAATGCTTATCAATATTTACATTTAATAGCAAAAATGACTTGTTTTGCTTAATAAACGTTTGATTTAAAACTCTTTCTGCTTTGGTTTTTATACACCTTGCAGTGGACCATTTTTCCACAAATATATATATATATATATAAACTTTAATATTATTAATGTTTATATATATATATATATATTAATGTGTATGTGTGTGATGTTGTTAGCAGATCATATAAGGGCTTTTTTGCTTTCTTTTCAGTACATCTTTTGTCCTGTGTATTATAATTATTAATTTAATACAAGTAATTTAATAAAAATGTAGTCATTTTGTAAGTAAAACTTTAACTCCATATTCCACAAAAATACTCCATACTTCACAACAACAGTCATAAATGAGACAACATTTTTATATTGTTGAAATATAGAGCGAGAGAGAATTCTATCTATCTATCTAATTCTGAAATGTGGCGTCTGTTTCTGTGCCGTTCATATAAGCATTTGGTCCCTTCGATCAGAACTCAAAGTCCCAGCCGGACTCCTCATCAGGCGGTGGCTCATCTGTGTCCTCTGGGAAACAGTCGAAATTACTGGTGTCCAAAGGCCCTCCCACCTGCGGCAAACAAACCAAACTCATTTTCTTTGGATGAAAACGCAAGATAAAGCAAAGAAACTCACTCACTCAGGACTGCAACTCTCTAAAAATATCTCAGACGGAGTAAAATTATATCAGGATTTGTGAGGTCAACTAATACTTCTTTTTATTTATCGGAGATGACTAATTCATTTTGAACATATGTATTTTTCATATCCCTCCAAGTTAAAAACAGTCCATCAAATGATTCATTTCTCTTATTCGCTGGAGAATCTCACATTTGGTATAAACGGAGAAGTCAAGGTTCCTTCACGAACACCATCCCAGTTAAACCCCTCAAACCATCTGCAAGACACATCAAAACCAGCACAGCCCACACGTCATGACTGTTCAATGAAATGCAGTAGTCAATATGTAGTGATAATGTCAGAGCTGCATGTATCATCTGTACTTGTGTTTCTGGATGTCTTTCACGCCGTTCTTCTGGTTGCCGAGTCTCTCAGACGGATTGTCCCTGCCAGATTATATGACACACTTTATGGCTGTTTTTCAAAATGTATTATCAAATAAAAAAAAAATTCTTAAAAAATGTGCATCATGATTTCGAAATTTCACACATGAAGCACTGAACTGCAATGTGAAAAAAGGGGGGAGGATAATAATAAAAAAAATGTGTTCCTTCATAAGCCCTTAGATTTTTTTTTCACTCCAAATTTGTTTGTCTCTGATATTTTTTTTTTCTCTCAAACAAAACAAAACTTTGGAGAGAAAAACTCTCCCTAAAACATTTTTTCTCTCTCCAAACTTGTTCTCTCTCCTGAAACTTTTCTCTATTTTTTTTTCTTTCCCCAAAAAATGTTTTCTCTTTCAAAAACTTTTAAAAATTCTCTTTTATTTAAATAAACCTTTTCCCCTCTTTATTTTTTTCAGCATTTTAGTCTCTCAAAAAAACTTTTCACTTTGAAATTTTTTCTCTCTCCAAAACTCTCCTGAAAAACCTTTTTCTCTCTAAATTTGTTCTTCCCCCAAAAAAATGTATCTTCCAAAAAAAACTTTTTTTCTCTCTCCAATTTTTTTTTCTTCAAATAAACGCTTTTCTCTCTTTATTTTTTTCTTTTAAGACACTGCATTTAAGTTTTTTTCTCTACAATTTTTTTTTCAAATAAACACTTTTCTCTCTGTATTTTTTTCTTTTAAGACACTGTATTTAAGCTTTTTTTCTCTCCAATTTTTTTTTATTAAAACACTTTGTTACCATATTGCATTAATCAGACATAACATAAACGTAATATTTCAACTAGCGTCTTGTAGAAACTAGCGCGAATGCAGAGGTGAGCCTACAGTAAGAATTTCTAAGTCACTGTATTTCTGTAATGCCCCCAAAAAATAAAATAATATACAGAACAATGTTATTTCAGCAGCTCAGGTTTCCATAACAAAAGAACAGTTTTTAAAACAGCCTTTTCTGAATAAACATGCCGACTCTATCTTTGTACCTGCACAGTCTCTTGATCAAGTTCGCAGCACTCTTCGTGATTTTCTTGGGAAACTCCACCATATCGATTCCTCGAAGAATAATGTTGTACGTCTTCATGGGATCTGACCCTGAGAAAGGTGGGCTTGGAGGCACAGAGGACAATGGTGTTGAATGTTAATAATTAGAAGAGGCAGAGTGTGAACTTCACTTCCTGGGATTCTGGAAACAGGAAAAACTTAATCTTGTTAATAATGGCATTAAAAAAAAAATCGCCAACCTTCCGCTCAGCAGCTCAAAGATGAGGATTCCCAGAGACCAGTAGTCGGCCGAGATGTCGTGTCCTTTATTTAGGATGATCTCGGGGGCCACGTACTCTGGAGTTCCACAAAACGTCCATGTCTTCTTCCCCAAGCCAACTTTTTTAGCAAAACCAAAGTCCACCTTGAAAACAACGACTGTTCTTTGCCTTTTGAATATTTTGTTGGTCAACAAAATGACTGTTTCTCATTTTCTTAGAAATCTAAAACATATGCTTACATTTTTTGTAGACTAATATAATGTATGGCTACAAATACATTTCTTAAAAGTAAACATTTTATTTAATATTTTATGTAAAACTTTTTTGTATATGGACATGAAATGTAGCATGTACAGTAATTTAATGCGCATTAATTCTACAATAGAAGTACATTGGTTTAGTGTTGTAATTGTTAACTAAAACTAACACTAAAACAAACTTTAAAAAAATGTTTCATTAATTAAAGCTGAAATCAAATATTAATATCAGATAAACGCTTCAACTAAAATTAAGTACTACGTATTTTGTGTAAGTACTAAAATTACTAGACCTGAAATAAATTTTTTTTAAAAAGAACATTTAAAGCTAAATAGAAATACTACAAAAAATGTACAAAATGTTTAAATGTACAAAAAAATTCAATAAAGCTGCATAACTAAAAACTAAAACTAATACTTTTAAAATTAGTTTTTTGTTACTTAAAGCTGAAATAAAATATAAATATTAGATGAACACTGAAACTTAAAAAATTTGAATATTCAAGCACTGCTAAAATTACTAGAAGAAACTGAAATACAAACGTGAAAAACGAATTGAAAGCTAAATAGAAATACTTCAAAAATATTCAAATGTTTGTTTTAAGTAAAATAAAGCTGAAACAAAATAAAATATAAATATCAGATGAACACTTCTTAAACTAAAATGAAGTACTTAAAGCAATTTTTAAGTACAAAAAAAAATCTAATTTAAACCTGCTGCTTCATTTTAGCTGAAGTACTAAAATGACTAGAACTGAAATAAAAATTTAATTTAGCTTTAAAGGAACACTCCACTATTTTTGAAAATAGGCTCATTTTCCAACTCCCCTAGAGTTAAACAGCTGAGTTTTACCGTTTTCGAATCCATTCAGCCGATCTCCGGGTCTGGCGGTAGCACTTTTAGCTTAGCTTAGCATAGATCATTGAATCGGATTAGACCGTTAGCATCTCGCTCAAAAATGACCAAAGAGTTTCAATATTTTTCCTATTTAAAACTTGACTCTTCTGTAGTTACATCATGTACTAAGACCGACGGAAAATGAAAAGTTGTGATTTTCTAGGCCGATATGGCTAGGAACTATACTCTCATTCCGGCGTAATAATCAAGGAACTTTGCTGCTGTACCATGGGTGCAGCAGGTGCAATGATATTACGCAGCGCCTGAAAATAGGCTTATTGGTTACCTAGCTGGGGACTATTTTCAGGCGCTGCGTAATATCATTGCGCCTAGTATAGTTCCTAGCCAAATCGGCCTAGAAAATCACAACTTTTCATTTTCCGACGGTCTTAGTACACGATGTAACTACAGAAGAGTCAAGTTTTAAATAGGAAAAATATTGAAACTCTTTGGTCATTTTTGAGCGAGATGCTAACGGTCTAATCCGATTCAATGATCTATGCTAAGCTAAGCTAAAAGTGCTACCGCCAGACCTGGAGATCGGCTGAATGGATTCGAAAACGGTAAAACTCAACTGTCTAACTCTAGGGGAGTTGGAAAATGAGCCTATTTTCAAAAATAGTGGCATGTTCCTTTAATTTAAAGCTAAATAAAAATACTACAAAAAACGGACAAAATTACATAAAATCACTAAATCTTAAACTAAAATTAAAATGAAAACTAGTATATAAATAATAGTAAAATGACACTGCTTTGCTTACCAGCTTGGCATATCCACGGTGGTCCAGTATGATGTTCTCAGGCTTCAGGTCTCTGTAGATGATTCCACGGCAGTGTAGAAATGCGAGAGCTTCCACCACACATCCAGCGTAGAAGCGTGTGGTGCTGTCATCAAACGAGCCTCTGAAAACAGCCACACAACTTCCTGTAAGTCACTCAATCCCTTCAGGAGAATGTGAGAAAATACTGAGCGGGATCCTGATACCGGTCTCTGAGCGGAGTCCACAGCTCTCCACCCAAACACGCCTCCAGCAGCATGTACAGGTACTTCGAATCTCTGAAGGTCTGATAAAGTCTGAAACATGTAACCAATATGGGCTTTTCATAAAAATACCATGTGATTAATAAAATATGTGAAGTTACAGTGTCATCTGTCAACTAAGATTTTAATTTCATTCTTTATGTGATTATAATCAGATTATAATTAGACTGTAATTGCTATAAATAGATATAATATGTGACCCTGGAGCACAAAAGCAGTGTTAAGTCGCTGGGGTATAATTGTAGCAATAGCCAAAAATACATTGTATGGGTCAAAATTATAGATTTTTCTTTTATGCCAAAAATCATTAGGATATTAAGTAAAGATCATGTTCCATGAAGATATTTTATAAATTTCCTACTGTAAATATATCAAAACTGAATTTTTGATTAGTAATATGCATTGCTAAGAACTTCATTTGGACAACTTTAAAGGTGATTTTCTCAATATTTAAATTTTTTTGCACCCTCAGATTCAAGATTTTTAAATAGTTGTGTCTCAAATATTGTCCTATCCTAACAAATCATACATCAATGGAAAGCTTATTTATTCAGATGTATAAATCTCAATTTCGAAAAAAATTGACCCTTATGGCTGGTTTTATTGTCCAGGGTCACATATATGATATAATAATTATAACTAATATTATATAATATAAAATATATTTTATTAATATTTATAATAGTTTTAATTAAAATTATTATACATTTTATTATAATTATAATCATTATTATATAATAAATTACTACAAATTATTATAATCAAATTAGTGGTCAACAAATATGCTTTATTTAATTCTTCAATTTTCAAACTATTACCCAATACTCTATGTAGCCTGATAATATACATTTCACACTGTAAGAAATAATATTAAGGATTTTTATTAGTATTATTCACAATTAATAATATCAATATTAATCATTTTAAAATTATTTTTTTTATTTTGAATTATTAAATAAAATAATATATTGATAACTTATGTTATTTCACTTTCTTGATATTCTAGTTCTAATTTTGTGCCGAAAGGCTTAAAATAAGTCGAATGCCAGTTCATGGATGGATAATAATGGCCAAATAATTCACAGTCAATATGTACTTTGTGCCATGCAAGAAGAATCTATTTTTTATATATATTTTTTTTCTCCTTTAACAGAATTGAGCTTTATGAGACCAACATGTGTAAACAATAAAATACAGATTAAGACTTTAGGAGACTAAGTAAAAAAACTAATGGTTTTAATTCTGCATAACTCAATGTATTGTAGGAGTGAATATAGGTTCATACAAAATATAGGTTTTTCCTTTAAGATAGCTTTTGCATTACACATTAAACTGTTAAATCAATCAAATCATGTGACTAAGTTATCAGCTGGCACTGAGTTGTACAGACCTGACAGTAAAAGGACTGTGGGCTTCCATCATGATGCATCTCTCAGACAGGATGTGGCCCTGCTGACTCGTGTCCAGGATGTGACGCTTTTTCAGGACCTTCATGGCAAAGGAGCGACTGTGATCGTTCTTCAGCTGCACCTGTAGAGAACCAATATGAACACATGCTCTCAATATACTTCTAATCACCCCTACAGAAACATCAAACTACTCGTCTTACCAGCTCCACCCGACTGAAGCCGCCCACCCCCAGCGTGCAGATCACACGGAAGTCACTGAGAGACATATTAGAGAAGAACGCGGCTTCTGCCTCCAACCTACGAGAGATGTCAGTTATTCTGGTGAGTCCAAATGCTCCTCATCTCTGATCGATGGATGTGAAGCAGCTCATCATGTGCTTACCTGGCCTTCACCTCTTCACTCTCATACATCTTGTTGCTCATATTGTCCAGTCCTCCGATCAGCTGCTTGAAAGACCTGTTAGAGTTGAGTTTTATTAGCAGTCAGTAAATGCGACAAGACGGAGGAGAGATGATGTTATTAGTTCACTGACTGTTCTGATATTGTGATTGTACAGGTTCTGATTTTGACTGATTATGATGGTTCTGACTAGCTATGATTTTGATATCTTGATTGAAATATTAATATTGATATGATTTTCATGGTAATAATAATAATAATTTATTTATATAGCGCCTTTCCAACACCCAAGGCCACTTTACAAGTTAGGTTTAAGGAACAGAAACAATTAAACATCAATACCAGAAGACAGAACACATACCAAGAGCTGAGAGTAATATACAGAGACAGCTTTAGAGCCAATCAGAATTACCTAAGTTGTATCAGTTAAATTTAAGGTAATTTGCCTCCAGCCAAAGCTTGAGTTCCTTGATGCAATTTGTTAAAAATGCAGGCGGAGGAAACACTGAGGTGGAAGGTGCGCTAAAATAAATTTGAATGTCATCTGTGTAACAGTGGAAGTTAAACCCATAGCGTTTGATTATTTGTCCAATTGGTAGCATATAAATGGTAAAGAGGAGAGGGCCCAAAACAGAACCTTGAGGTACACCAGAATTGATGGATTTGGTAGATGATTTGTGTTTCTGGTATATAACAAATTGTTGCCTCCCGGTCAAATAGGAGGAAAACCATTCAATGGTTATGATATTGTGGATTGTGATAGTTATGGTTCTGACTAAATGAAATGATTATTATGTTGATAGATATCGATTGTGATTGTTATCATTTTGATTGTTTGGGATTGTTGTGATGTTCATTGTGAGTTATGATTTAGATTAAATGTGATGATTATTTTTGATTGTGATAGTTACGATTTTCTTTGCTTGGGATGGTTGTGATATTGGTTGTGATTTTGTTTGTGCTGATGTGATCCTGATAGATAGTGACTGCTGTTTTTGAACGATCACTGATTGTGATTGTGCAGCGAGCTCCTCACTCTCTGTCCACAACCAGACATGTCACATCGCCAACAGCCGTTACATTTGCTGTACGCACATCTTCCCTGGGAAGAAAAGTGAAAAATGTAAAAAAGATATTCTTAAATCTTAACCAGAATGGTTAGAATGAGAATTATGACCCTAAAAATGAGGTTTCTCCCTGACCCTTTGAGAGCCTGCTCTCCAAACCAATCCCCTCTAGACAGTGTGGACAGGAACACTGGCTCCTCACTGGCTGATTTCTGCTGGGTGACCCTCACCTGTGGGGCAAAACAGCCACGAAACTCAATAAATATTCTGTTCTACAACTCAGCAGGAAGCCTCAGAAAGGCTCTTTTCTCACCTGGCCCTCACTGATGATGAAGAATGTGTCTCCAGTAGCACCCTGACGAATTATGTAGTCGCCATCACTGTAGTGAGTCTAAAATACAAAGAGAGTGAAAACAACACAGAATAAAAATACTGAAGGTCACAAAGATCACATGTATCAATTCGGAATTGATTTTAGAATAAATATGCAGTGTTCAAACACTTCACCTCTTCCAGAACATCTGCTACTTTACTCAGCACATCTTCAGTGAGAGTCTTGAAGGAGGGCACACTGACGACATAATTCAGGAGACAGTATTACTACTACTAGTTTTACTAAATCTAAACTCTTGATTTTAGTTTCAGATGTCAAATTTGATTTGATGCTAAATTGTGTTACCTTCTCAAGAACTCCATGTAGTTTGAATGCTTGAGAAGGCCAGTTCTCATCATGATGGTTTGGAAACCCTGTCGATCTATAGCCCATAGTTTGATATCGGTCAGGGCTGAAAGGGAAGAAGACGATAATGGTGAGGAAGGAGGAAATTGTTCCTGAAAATGTGCAGTTTAATTCTTACCATGCAAATAAATGGTACTACTAATTCAAATTCCTGAATATATTGTTTCTTAAACCGTCCTTTCAAGTAAAAGTCAAAAAGCTCCTAAAATTCATGAATAAAATGGATTATTTAAATTATAATTAAATAAATCAATCACATTATTAAATCTTTTTTTAAATAAAAATAGTACTACAGTATATTAAATCATGGAATTTTACAGACAAGAACACTTTTATTGAAATTTATTACATGGATTACAACATTTCAGATCAGACGGATTTACTATTATTCTCTGCTTCATAATTCATAAACGAGGACATGTGCAAATATAAATGTGGGCTTGATCTCCTCACCTCAACACACTTTTGTTCTGTACTTCCTCTCAACACGCCTGACAGCTGCTGCTTTGAGAACTCTTCACATCCCACTCAAAGTAATTACTCTGCCAGCCCACCGCACACAAACACTATCACATACTACTGTTAATATTCCTCAGTAAACACCAGTAAACTCTGGAGTCATTTTCATTAATACCTGCAAAACCAATAAATAAATTCCTAACAAACTCAACAACCTCCAAAATACCTTCATTTTAAGCCAAAAGATTACTTGATGGCATAATTGTATGATTAAATATCCTGCATGTTTTATTTCCTGGGTTAACTGTTCTTCCATTATGTATGCATGTATATTTTTGTATGTGTGGGTGTGAATATATATATATATGTGTGTTTATATACTGTTCAAAATAGCTTACTACAATACTAACTGTACTATTTTACAGTATGTAATTAGTATATTGTTCCAAGTTTGCAAATTATTAATATGAACAGAGTGCCTGAATGACAAAATGTGCCATACACAACAGTGTACTCTGTGCACAGAATATTGTATCCCACAATGCAATGAGTTCGACCTGACCTTCCACTTTCAGTGTGACAAAGACAAATGAACTGCTTAAATGTTTTATTTTTCCAGGCCTGCCAACCTGTATGCATTTTGACCTCAAAGTACACTGGTACGATTTGTCACTCTAAACTACGCAAAAACCTGGTGATGCCTCTCTCTGTGCATGCGCAGCAGCAGCAAAAGAAGAAGAGTTCGGCCAATCAGAGGAGATGGTCCTCACTGCAGAACACAAGATCCAGATCCAACTCCTCTCACCTTACATATACCTAAACCTACCCGTCTCCACCCCCTGATCCCTAAACCCACCCATCTCCACCCTTAACCTATCAATCTCCACCCCCTAGATGGATCTTGTGTTCTGCAGTGAGGGGCTACTGAATCAGAGCACTGGGTTCGTTCCCCAAATAGAAAGCAGCGAGGATTGACAAAAGTGCAAGGCCTTTCATTAAAGGGTCATATGATGTTGCTAAAAAGAACATTATTTTGTGTATTTGGTGTAATGAAATGTTTATGCGGTTTAAGGTTCAAAAAACACATTATTTTCCACATACTGTACATTATTGTTTCTCCTCTATGCCCCGCCTTTCTGAAACGCGTCGATTTTTACAAAGCTCATCGGTCTGAAAAGCGATGTGTCCTCTGATTGGCCAGCTATCTAGTGCGTTGTGATTGGCTGAATACCTCAAGCATGTGACGGAAATGTTACGCCCCTCACCACACTGTGATGCCCTGTCCGGCCGGAGCGATGAGACTAAAAACATTAAAACCCATTATAAACGAGGCATTTGTTGCATCCAGTGGGGACATAATTACGGATTATAATGATTTATACTGTCTTTTTACACGTTGCATCGTGCCGCGTAAACATAAAACCATGTCTGCATTTGTGATCGGAGAAATGACAAACAACAAGTGCTACTCTACACTGCCCAAAACTTTTTGAATCATCAGTGGCAAATCCTTTAAATATGAAAATAGTCTGAGTCAGAACAGCTGGCATTGTAGTCTACTCTCCCAGGATCAGGAAACAGTCCTCCATAAAATGTGCTGCACACATCTGAATATTTGGGTTGAACTGTTCTCGAACAGTGTTGTAAATACAACAATTTCTAGTCGTGTCTTCTTTTGGAAAGCCAAACAAAGTAGTTTTGCTTTCACAACGAAACACACAGTGTCACACACGGCGGGCTTGAGTGAGGAACGGCCGGTGAGCTTGAGAACAGCGTGGCCGGCAGATTCGACGAAGGAGCGATTTTTTTTTTTGGTTTTGAGTTTAAATAATTTCCGTGCGTTTTACCGGCTCTGTTTGTGTGTCCGTGTGTTTACGCGCTGAGATGAGCAAACGCCTCCCGCTTATAACGTGCATTTGAACACGCCAAACATCTTCAAGGAGAAGCGTTTCTAAACCTGCTGTCCAACAAAAGAGAACGTTATAACATGTTTTACTCCACAACATCATTTGAGTGTTTGAAATAACCTTTTGTGATCTGATGTGGCTTCTTATCACAGAATGAGGCAAGAAATATATTCTATACTGTCGACTAGCAATGGATTATAAATATACATAATTAATTATGAAAATACCCGAGATGGCTTGAAGAACACAGATAAACTATATTCCATTCGCAGTCCAGTGTTTACTGTCCTCATGTTTTATCTTTGTCCTGGAGCGTCATCAGTTCTATTATTTCTGTGATGCACATGTGGATTTTCTGCACGAGGGCGCCCTCTGGCGTCCAGTATGAATGAAACAGAGATGACATGTGTTTATAGCACTAAATAATGGCCAAGCCATAAAATAAATATATAAATAAATAATACTTTCTCTCTCTCTCTCTCTCTCTCTCTGTAAATAAACAAAATAAAAATAAATATTGAAGTAGACATGATAATCCATGTTTTTCTACAGTGTACAGAAGTGTAGTGGAGTTTAAAATTTTTTTTTTTTATAAAATTTGAAATCACAAAATGCAGAAAAAATACTCTGATGTGCCAAGCCATGAGAACCGAACCGAAAACTCTGGATAAAAATCAGAAGTGACGCACGTGGAAGTGCAGGGAAGAGATCAAATCAAAACATAAAACCACTTATTAGAAGTACAAAACGAGGATTTGTAAAGAAGAATGCTGGAGGATTTCGATATAAGTCAAGAGGAGACTGGTTTTCCTTTGCTAAAGTAAGGAAACTTTGCTTCCTTTGCTCCTGTAAACAAACGTTGGTTTTCACGAGACTCACCGGCGCATGCGCAACGCTGACCTCGTACGTCATCCTCCCAGAGCTGCTTCCATGTAGGACTGTTGGAGCAAGCTACATTAAAGTGATTATGTTTTGAATATGGATATTTTTCTTACAAAAACGCAACGATTCACGACTGGAGGCCTTTGTTTACCCCCCGGAGCCGTGTGAGACACTTTTTATGGATGGGCACTTTTTATTTAACTTCTTTTGGACTGATGCATGCAACACCCGCTGAGTGCCATGAAACAGCTTGAAAGATCAAAGACGATTTTTAATATAACTCCGTCTGAAAGAAGAAAGTCATATACACCTAGGATGACTTGAGGGTGAGTAATTTGTGGCCTAATTTTAATTTTTGGGAGAACTAACCCTTTGACATTAGAAGGAGCTTCAGGTAATAATGTAGCTATCTAGGAATATATTAACCCCTCCCCCAAACCCTGTGTCCCGTGCTGTCACACTGATGGTACTTTTTTCCCCCAAGGTTGGCAGGTCTGAATTTCTCCTCAGACATCCAAGTTTTTAATAATATAGAATCATACTAAATAGTAAAATGCCCATTTTATCTATGCAATGATAGCTGGATGTCACTCCTCGATTTAAACAATGTGTCAGTGTGTAGCATACTACTGTTTGAAACGTGTACCATGACAAACTATATTTAAAAAACAGTAGGCAAGATACAATCTATACTGTGCATTACATAGTATGCTAGCAGTAGCTAAATGATGAACCACTAAAATGACTCCATCTGAAGTGTTTTCAAAAGATTTCAACATATGCTAATCAAGTTTGGTTAAAGTGAAGCATCTACCTTCTTAGATTTATAAAGTCATACTTTAAACCTTAAGTAGCTGTTGACATTTCTAACAGACCTTCACCCTACTTTGTCACTCTCTGATGTCTCAGTGACGTCAGATGTACATTGAAAATGGAGCTGACCTCTAACCACAAAAACAGCAAGAAATGAGAAAGGCCAGGAATGACTGATGGAAGGAGAGCAGACAATGAGCGCAGGATGCTGTAAGAAATTGTTGAGTATGAAGAAGCTATTTTATTTTCAAGCTATTCATTTAGCTGCCCCTGAACAGCAGACACTGTTTGTCATCTTTCTATTGACAAAAGAGAGAGATGTGACAATGTTGAGAAAGATTGGTGATTAATTTTATTCTCTAATTACGTAAATCCAGCTTCTTTTGTAGTCATTCTGGGCCACAAAATAAATAAAGCAATTTGCAGCACTTTTTGTTCAAAATTTGTAGTATGAAATGAAATGCTGAAATACCTCAATGACTATTTGCCTAAATCTGCAGTATAAAACCAGAACATGTGACACGGACTAATATGTCCCAAAATGCAATTTTTCATCTTACACTTCTATTGTGACAAAAATTTCACGGATTATTGTGATGTTTTTATCAGCTGTTTGGACTCTCATTCTGACGGCACCCATTCACTTAAGAATCCATTGGCGAGCAAGTGATGTAATGATACATTTCTCCAAGTCTGTTCTGATGAAGATCTACATCTTCGATGGCCTGAGGGTGGGTACATTATTTTTAAAAATTTTTGGGGGTGAACTATTCCTTTAAACACTATGCTGGCTGATGAAGCCAATGCGTGTCAAGTTGAGAAACATTTTTGATTCATTATATTATTCTATAATTATGCAAATCCAACTTAAATTGTACTCATTCTGAGCGGCGGAGAGAAACAAAATTTGTTTAGCACTTTTTGTTGAAATGCAGCAAATCTGATCAGGGTTCACAGGTGAGATTCTTACAGGGAAATATAGAGTGATCTTTGCATGAACAGGAACAGCCAAAGGCCTGATTTTAATAGAATTTTTATTATTGTGATTAAACAGACACCACCAGAGTCAACTCATTTCACCCCAATCCATCACACTAAACCGATGTGTCGTAAAAGGGCAAAGGATGAGGATATATTAGAAAAACCATATGGCCAAACATCCCAGCAATTACACACGGCCGATTCCTCCATGTTCACTTGTCTATAGCCCACAGCGCTGGCAGATGAGCAGGAATTCAGACTCAAGACAACAAACTTTGTATTTGTGATCTTATAAGTTCAGGCTTATATGTTTTGTTTGTCAGAATTACAACGACAAAGAAAATGTAATACCATTATTGGCATAGTTTGGGTTCATTTTTATCTTTACTTGATCCTTCCTACGAACTAATTATGTCACATTCTATATCTCTTTTTAAAAAATTTAAAAAAATTATTTCTGAATTTACACTGCAATGGTATATTATTTTTTAACATTTTGTTTTTTTGTTAAGTTTTTCTATTTACTCCGTTTACGCTATTGTTATTTATTCTCTATTAATCTTACTATTTTCATATTACTTTATATATATTATATATTTTAATGTTCATATGTTACATCCTGTTCCTTCCTAATTTAACTTACCATTTAATTTAATTAACCATTCTGTTTTTTTAGTAATAACACTTATTTAATCAATTTGCTCTATTGTTATTGACTCTATATTAACATTAATATTTTCATATTACTTTTACCCTTTATATATCTTAATTAAATTTATTTTAGAATTTAATTTAATGAATCACTTTTGTTTAATCTAATATAAATAATCATTTTAATCAATTTGCTCTGTTATTTTACTCTATATTTACCTACACTGTATATATACAGTACATAGATGTATTATTTTATATTACTATTAACATTTCAATATTTAAATTATTCTATGATTGTATGAAACATCTTGTTCTTTTTTTGTAAACTGGTTGATTGTTACTTTCTCTGAAATGTAAACTGAATGTAATAAATAGAATTTAATATCAAACAAATTTGTTAATTCAACTTTTTTACTCCATTTGATCTATTGTTATTTTACTCTATATTACTTTATTATTTTATATGACTTTTTACTTTTATATATTTATTCTAAACTCCAAACATGTTAACAGTATAAATGTACAGTTTTGTTAAACTAATAAAGCAAATCCAATTAAAACTCAGTTGAACTGAAAGGAGGAGAAAGCTTGAGTATGAAATAGTAAACATTAAATATTCAGCTTCCTTTAGTTCCCAGCTGACTAATATTTTGACTGAGTGAATCTCACCCGTGACGGTGGCCGTGCGCGTGCAGTTATAGAGTATTGCAAGCTCTCCGAACACTTTCCCCGGCTCGATGGTGCACAGCTTCTGCTCTCCTTTGGTAACGTCCACCGACCCCTCTGCACACAACACACACACCCAACAACCTTGAGTCTAAGAATGAGATGAATGTGTGTAGGCGAACCGTTAATACTTTTATTCAGTAAGGATGCATTAAATTGATGAAAAAATACAGTTTAGAAGGTTACAAAAGATTTCTATTTCAAATAAACGTTATTTTGAACTTTCTATTCATTAAAAATATTGTGTTTTCAATATAGATATTAATAGGAAATATTTCATGAGCAGCAAATCAGCATATTAGAATGATTTCTGAAGGATCATGTGACTCTGTAGACTGGTGTAATGATGCTTAATGATGCTTAATGATGATAAAATTCAGCTTTGATCACAGGAATAAATTACATTTTAACATATTTTCAAATCGAAAATAGTTATAATATATTTTTTTAAATATTACTTTTATTTTTACTGTACATTTTTTCTAATAAATGCAGCCTTGGTGAGACTTCTTTCAAAAACATTCCAAAATCT
Source organism: Sinocyclocheilus grahami (assembly GCF_001515645.1). Lineage (NCBI taxonomy): Eukaryota > Metazoa > Chordata > Actinopteri > Cypriniformes > Cyprinidae > Sinocyclocheilus > Sinocyclocheilus grahami. The sequence goes on along the minus strand of NW_015505289.1, from coordinate 2,680,080 downwards.
TACCAACCCCAAACTTTTGAATAGGTTTATTTAAAAGAAGTTGCAACAAATATTTAAATTCTCCTTTGAGTTCCAAACAATAAACAGAAGATGGGTTTTGAGTAAATAATGACAGAATTTTAGTTTTTTTTGCTTGAACTACTCCTGTGCAAAGCCATGAAATAATAGCACACATCATGTGAAGTGTTCTCTTTGCACGGAGGATCGCTGTCACAAACACATGACGAACAGGCAGCAAATTCAACAGCCCACTTGACAGAGGTTAGCATAAAAACTAAACGCTGTTGTTAGGGGCCCTTTCAGTTTTACATCATCTGTTTCTCCAAATAGTTTTAACTGATCATAAAGTAAAAATAGTAGATTTTGAAATAGATGCTCCTCACCTTCCAGGACGTAGACGGTAGAGCCGTCGTCGCCCTCCTGGATGACGCAGCAGCCCTGTGCCAGTGTGGTGGGATACATGCAGTCCATGATAGTAAGGATCTGACTGGCCTCCAGGTGCTTCATGAAATCATTCTCCAAAAGAGCCTTCTGGATCAACTCTCGAGACCTGGGATGAGCACAGGGAGATGGGACGCAATCAAACATGTTGCTTTTCTAATTCACTCATGTGTACGGGCTCTAACTCACTCCTCGCTCTTGCTGTAGTTGGTGAGGGTGACGTGGGTGAGTTGATTTGGATCCAGCCCTGTGGGTTCGGCTGAAATGGCCTGGCGTTTAGTTCGCTGGGGCTCATCTGGTAACGCTGCTCCGGCACCGATAAAATAAAATGCAACAATAAATAAAATGTGTCCGTATGGTTAATCCAGGCATTTGATTGAGTTCCCAGCTCACCTGTGACTTCTGTCGTCCCGGAGGGGTTGAGTGAGACCGAGGCGGTGCGGAGACGGTCCAGCTCGCCCTGCAGCTGACTGATGAGGTCATCTTTAGAGTCCAGCTCCAGCTCCAGCTCATCGATGAGGGCGTCACGTTGTCGCAGCTCCTCAATCTTAGTCTGCAGGGCAAACTGGAGATCACGGAGAGTTCCCATCAGCCCGTCACCGCTGGAGGATTATGCATCCATAAAAGCAATGAAATCCAATAAAGAAATCAGTAAAACACATCCGAACAAGCAGCTTTACAGGGTTTGAGATGGATGTTTCTGACACGCTATTGATCTCAGTCAGAAGGAAATGGAAGTGTTACAGCTGATGGGATGATGAGGACAGAATTATGAATAAATTCAACAGAAATACAGTGTAAATAAAATGAATAGCCAGTAAATACAGTGGAGTGCCCTTGAAAATGCTTTCTTTTTGAATACAGTTTTTTTCATTACAAACTATATGTGACCCTGGAGCACAAAAGCAGTCTTAAGTCGCTGGGGTATATTTGTAGCAATAACCAAAAATACATTGTATGGGTCAAAATGATCGATTTTCTTTTATGCCAAAAATCATTAGGACATTAAGTAAAGATCATGTTCCATGAAGATATTTTGCTAATTTCCTACCATACATATATCAAAACTTTATTTTTGATTAGTAATATGCATTGCTAAGAACTTCATTTGGACAACTTTAAAGGCGATTTTCTCAATATTTAGATCTTTTTTGCACCCTCAGATTCCAGATTTTCAATCTTCAATCAATTTCGAAAAATTGACACTTAAGACTGGTTTTGTGGTCCTGGGTCACATGAGAGTAACGATTCAAATGTGAAGATGAATTTCAAAAATTAACATGAATTTTACAGTTTCTTAGTATTTGGTCTCAAATGCTAAACAAGACTTAATTGTTTTATCAGGCTTTCGGCATTTGATTAGGTCTGACGATTGTGAACGATTTCTTCTATGTCTTATGTTTTTGGTGTTATGTTATTAATATTTAAAGTTTTTTGATATCTAGATTATATACTGTACAGCACTTTGACCCATTTTTATGGTTTTGAAAGTGCTTTAAAGGTTAAATAAAGGTTAAATAAAATAAAGGTTGAAATATTTCTAATTAAGTTTATGAATAAATGAAACTTAAAATACACTTAAAAATGCTTTCTTTTTGAATAGTTTTGTCATTACAAATTGTTAGTGCAACAATTCAAGTGTGAAGCTGAATTTGAAAAATTATTGAATTAAATTATGGAAATTATGAATTAACATCTTTTTTTTTTTTTTTTTAAATATGAATTTCATAGTCTCCTACTTGGTTTTTAAACATTTCCTATTTAGTTTACATTATTAGGTTTCCTTGTTTTACATGGTCAAAATCCAGTTCATTTTCAGTTTCTTTGAATCCCCAATAAATAAAAACCCACTATAGAAAAATAATTTTAAAATGAAAATAAAATAAATATAAAAAAATTAATATTTAGATGAACAAATACACAGAGAACCATATAGCGATGAAACTGAACAGAAGTGATTTAGATGTTATTTCTTTACATATTACATTGTACATGTTTAGCACATTGTTTTCTAAATTATATCATTTATTTTCAATATTCAGGCATAAAGATATGGCAATAGCAAAGGCTTATTAGAATGATTCTCATTATGGTCCTTGTAAAAATCACTTCCCAGGTAAGCTGTTTAAACTCGTATCATCATTACATAAAAAGAGATATGGAAAAATATTTAGCACTCTGTCATTTATGTTTTTAAGATTTTTCATAAAAAGGAAAAAGTTCTCGCTTGAAATAAAATGAAATCATGTAATAAAAGAGGTTCCGCCGTGTCGGACTTACCTACAATAAAGAGCACAGAGGACTGCACCGATCGATCCAGCGCAGAAGACCAGGGACAGACTCGGCTGTGTTTCAACATCTAGTGCGCTGCCTACCCACACTAACTAGACTGCATCCCATGCGCCTCCACCTCTGCGTCCGAAAACGAAGCTCGCGACCTCATAACGAGTCTCGCTGTATGCCATTTGTGATGAAGAGTGAAGATGCTGCAGGTGTGTTTCTGACTGTGCGTATGATTCATTTGAACAGACCGCTGTTAAAGAGGTCAAATTAGTCAAGCTACTAATAATAACTAGGTTTTCGGTGACACCGTGACAGTAGCTATGTAGCTTTTCCAGAAACAAGCTACTTATATCGACAAGAAGCAGTGTAACGTGACAAATAGCTATTTTTGTAACGACTTCGCGCGCGTTCTCTTAAAGTCCCCCTGTAGTCAAATATTTTTATCTCATAAAACGTATCTTTGATCATCAAAATTACATATCTAAATGTTTTTTCTTGTGGAAATAATTTTCTCATGCCTTAAAATAGCTTGAATGTAACTCTACACCCTTGCCTCATTTACTATACGCTGATCTATGAATATGCAAATGAGCCCCGCCTCCACTCAGTCACACCAGCCAGCGCCTCCTGATCCACTGAACTGTAGTAAACGCAAAACAATGGCATACACGGATAATGACTGATAAAACTATGTTTTTATTAGCGGACAACGACAGTGAATACTGTAACATTCGTTAAAGTTACTTACTTGACGATGTTGTGTCCTAAAATGCCTTGAAGACTCGAATGCAGCCGTTTGTGATTCTTAATTCGCGCCCGCGAGCTACTTTTACACTGTTGCCACGGGTTATAATGCAAGTTAGCGGTTCTAAATTCACAGCTTCATGGGTTTTTTGCTCTGATTTATTTTTGGTTTTGTGCTGGTATTGGTATATTTTGCATGCTAGTGATAGGAATCGATCCCTTGACGTGATTGGTTATTGGTTTGTGACGTAGCAAACCGAGGGCTGATTCAGACCGTATTTCTGGGTCAGTCTTTGGGAAGCTACAGTTTTAAGGAGAAAATACTCAGCAATGGTGTTGATTAATAGATTGGCACATGGTTCGTCTAAAGGCATATTAAAAACACCATATAGACAAACAACATAAAAAAAATTTGATTTTCACTACAGGGGGACTTTAAATGTGTACTCGCTCTTGTATGAAGCATTACGATTCGTTCCGAATCGATTCGTTCGAGTGATTCATTTAAATTAGTAAGTTTAGAAAATGTCTTCGCGGCATTTACAAAATAATATCATAATATTAACCCTTTAACCGTCACTCACATTTTTGAACATAGACGTGAAAGTGCACAATCCAAACTTAAATTTGTATAATTCATGAACGAAAACATTTTGATTTTAAAATGGGTTGCAAAGGATGAATTTTGAGATTTAAAGTTTTCAATTGATATATAATTTCTGATGATTTCTAAAGTGTGATGGAGAAAAAGGCAACGGAGAAGACTTTTTGCTACAAAGGTCAGATTTTTTGAGGTGCACTCTTGTCATAAATTAATCTATTACTTTTCCTTCATCATGTTTTACAAAAACACTGGTAAAATATCTATTTAGGAGTCTTAGACCTTTCCAACGATATATAGTTTGTCATGATTAGATTAGGATTTAATTGTAATATAGTGAAGTAAATTTAGGCGTCCCACAGAGGGGACGGGTGACAGTTAAAGGGTTAATTACAATAATTTAACAAAATAATAGAACATTTATTTAAATGTTAATCACCGTTTGATATATTTATGTAAATAACATCACTTCATAAATTATTTTTACAACTGTATTTTTGTGCAGATTATATTGATTTACTCTCTAAAATATGAAAATTCATCCTAAAAATATTAATTATATTTTTAACTATGATAATCCAAGAGTACAATAATCACTAAACATATCATTAAATATAAGAAAAGCATGTTAGATTTTACATTACAATTTAGCTGTAATGTAAAATCAAACTTTGTCGAATGTTATTTTATGAAAATAAGGGTTACGTTTAATCAAAACGTGACGAAAATGCCGCTTTCAATCTGAAGCCTAGCAAAACATGTCAACATGGCGGCTTCCGTGAGTGAAAACGATTCAGATAGAAAACTTGAATTGTATCCTTTTACTGCTGGTCCTATTTTTATATTTTTTCAGCTCTTACCTGCTTGCACGGCAGGGTTTGATCAGAGACAGACATGTGGAGTAGCACATCGGTCAATGTATGAGAAACAGAGGTGCATGCTTTTTTTCAAGTCCTGGTTTGTTTAACTTTAACAAAACATCAGCTTTTTAAAGGTACCTTTCCCATCTGAGAGAGAGGCAGCTATCGCCCTGCAGTCTCTATCTCCTGATCCTGAGCCCAGGAAAGGAGGAATCACTAAACATCTGGATGTTTCAGGACACACACTGTCTGTGTGAGTTTAAGCACATCAACGATCACCTCCAAGAGTCTAGCGTTTAAAATAGTTGTCCTAATTTAGATTTAGGTCGACACACTTTGCCACACTGGTCTAATTACCTGATTTTTCTCTTTTCTTTCAAATACTATCCTATGTGTTTGTGATATTAATTCATTTAAAAAAAAGGATGTGTTTTGTTGTTGAAATTAACAGAACATTTCTATTATACACAATAAAACAAATCTGATTTTTGGTCATGTCTTTTATAGGAGATGGACTGCAGATGAAGCTCGTATTCTACGTGTTTCTGTAAGTTCATTCTTGGACCATTTGTCTCTAGTGATGGAAGCTATGGATGCATTTGGACCACCTGTTTCTCAATGACACTTTGAGAGACAAATACAAGCATCAGAGCAGAAATGTGGATGCAGATGCTGTTTGCACCATGTTAGAGAAACATCTGCTGCCGTGTGTTCAGTATGGACTGCGAGGACTTAAAAAGCGTAATCGATGTGCTTTTGCTCATGTCTTAAGACAATTGTTTTGAGTTGTGTTAAAGGAACATTTCACCCAACAATTAAAATTTACTAAAAAACTACCCTCAGACCATACAAGATGCAGAGTTTGTTTCTTCATCAGAACAGATTTGGAGAAATGTAGCATTACATCACTCGCTCACCAATGGATCCTCTGCAGTGAATGGGTGCCGTCAGAATGAGAGTCCAAACAGCTGATAAAAACATCACAATAATCCACACGACTACAATCCGTCTATTAACATCCTGTTTGTAATAAATGCATTGATCATTAAGATATTTTAATTTTAAACCATTGCTTTTGGTCCTCTATCTAGAATATTGCTTTCGCCAATGAAAACATTTGTCTGAATCAGGAGAGAAATATGCACAGATCAAGCACCATTTAAGAGAACTTTGGACTTTGTTGGACTTTGAAGTGAGAGGACAACAGGGGATGGACACTTTCACTGGAGGAGGAGGAGTTATGATTATGGCCAAATTTTGAAGGTTTAAAGTTTAAAACACCTTAATGATCAATTTGTTTTTTACAAACATGCAGCTTTTTCCTTCACAAGATGTTAATCGTTGGACTGTAGTCGTGTGGATTTCTGTAAAGGTATTATCAGCTGTTTGGACTCTCATTCTGACGGCACCCATTCACTGCAGAGGATTCACTCACATTTTTGAACATAGACGTGAAAGTGCACAATCCAAACTTAAATTTGTATAATTCATGAACGAAAACATTTTGATTTTAAAATGGGTTGCAAAGGATGAATTTTGAGATTTAAAGTTTTCAATTGATATATAATTTCTGATGATTTCTAAAGTGTGATGGAGAAAAAGGCAACGGAGAAGACTTTTTGCTACAAAGGTCAGATTTTTTGAGGTGCACTCTTGTCATAAATTAATCTATTACTTTTCCTTCATCATGTTTTACAAAAACACTGGTAAAATATCTATTTAGGAGTCTTAGACCTTTCCAACGATATATAGTTTGTCATGATTAGATTAGGATTTAATTGTAATATAGTGAAGTAAATTTAGGCGTCCCACAGAGGGGACGGGTGACAGTTAAAGGGTTAATTACAATAATTTAACAAAATAATAGAACATTTATTTAAATGTTAATCACCGTTTGATATATTTATGTAAATAACATCACTTCATAAATTATTTTTACAACTGTATTTTTGTGCAGATTATATTGATTTACTCTCTAAAATATGAAAATTCATCCTAAAAATATTAATTATATTTTTAACTATGATAATCCAAGAGTACAATAATCACTAAACATATCATTAAATATAAGAAAAGCATGTTAGATTTTACATTACAATTTAGCTGTAATGTAAAATCAAACTTTGTCGAATGTTATTTTATGAAAATAAGGGTTACGTTTAATCAAAACGTGACGAAAATGCCGCTTTCAATCTGAAGCCTAGCAAAACATGTCAACATGGCGGCTTCCGTGAGTGAAAACGATTCAGATAGAAAACTTGAATTGTATCCTTTTACTGCTGGTCCTATTTTTATATTTTTTCAGCTCTTACCTGCTTGCACGGCAGGGTTTGATCAGAGACAGACATGTGGAGTAGCACATCGGTCAATGTATGAGAAACAGAGGTGCATGCTTTTTTTCAAGTCCTGGTTTGTTTAACTTTAACAAAACATCAGCTTTTTAAAGGTACCTTTCCCATCTGAGAGAGAGGCAGCTATCGCCCTGCAGTCTCTATCTCCTGATCCTGAGCCCAGGAAAGGAGGAATCACTAAACATCTGGATGTTTCAGGACACACACTGTCTGTGTGAGTTTAAGCACATCAACGATCACCTCCAAGAGTCTAGCGTTTAAAATAGTTGTCCTAATTTAGATTTAGGTCGACACACTTTGCCACACTGGTCTAATTACCTGATTTTTCTCTTTTCTTTCAAATACTATCCTATGTATTTGTGATATTAATTCATAAAAAAAAAAGGATGTGTTTTGTTGTTGAAATTAACAGAACATTTCTATTATACACAATAAAACAAATCAGATTTTTGGTCATGTCTTTTATAGGAGATGGACTGCAGATGAAGCTCGTATTCTACGTGTTTCTGTAAGTTCATTCTTGGACCATTTGTCTCTAGTGATGGAAGCTATGGATGCATTTGGACCACCTGTTTCTCAATGACACTTTGAGAGACAAATACAAGCATCAGAGCAGAAATGTGGATGCAGATGCTGTTTGCACCATGTTAGAGAAACATCTGCTGCCGTGTGTTCAGTATGGACTGCGAGGACTTAAAAAGCGTAATCGATGTGCTTTTGCTCATGTCTTAAGACAATTGTTTTGAGTTGTGTTAAAGGAACATTTCACCCAACAATTAAAATTTACTAAAAAACTACCCTCAGACCATACAAGATGCAGAGTTTGTTTCTTCATCAGAACAGATTTGGAGAAATGTAGCATTACATCACTCGCTCACCAATGGATCCTCTGCAGTGAATGGGTGCCGTCAGAATGAGAGTCCAAACAGCTGATAAAAACATCACAATAATCCACACGACTACAATCCGTCTATTAACATCCTGTTTGTAATAAACGCATTGATCATTAAGATATTTTAATTTTAAACCATTGCTTTTGGTCCTCTATCTAGAATATTGCTTTCGCCAATGAAAACATTTGTCTGAATCAGGAGAGAAATATGCACAGATCAAGCACCATTTAAGAGAACTTTGGACTTTGTTGGACTTTGAAGTGAGAGGACAACAGGGGATGGACACTTTCACTGGAGGAGGAGGAGTTATGATTATGGCCAAATTTTGAAGGTTTAAAGTTTAAAACACCTTAATGATCAATTTGTTTTTTACAAACATGCAGCTTTTTCCTTCACAAGATGTTAATCGTTGGACTGTAGTCGTGTGGATTTCTGTAAAGGTATTATCAGCTGTTTGGACTCTCATTCTGACGGCACCCATTCACTGCAGAGGATCCATTGGTGAGCAAGTGATGAAATGCTACATTTCTCAAAATCTGTTCTGATGAAAAAACTAATTCATCTATATCTTGGATGGCCTGAGAGTGAGTACAGTTTCAGCAAATTTTAAGTAAATTTTATCAGTGTAACAGAAGCCAAGACAAAGGAGTTTTGTCATTTGAATAAAGATTTATTAATGGAGCATCGTTGATAAAAGAACCGAGAATTGATTTGACTGTTCAAGGAAAGGTAATTGTTTTATAAAAGAGGGACAGATGTGTTTATTGGTTTCTATTGGCAGACATCACTAAGAGTTTTCGATCGAAATAATCTACAACACTGGCTGATAGAAATAAAGACGTAAAAAAAAAAATCACACGGATTCACGGGTCGTCAGGACTCGCTCTCCGATTTCAGCTTTCCTTTATTTGACCTACATCATACCCATGATTTGTTCAATGAGATGAACCCGTTAGAAATGTCTACTATATGAACATAAAAATAAACTGTAAACCTAGAAATTAAACAGAATGAAGTCAAGACAGGAATTAATCATTAATGTTTCATTCATACATTAAAACTGGGGAAACACTTTCGTTCGAAGTGAAAGAAATTGTGTTGCATGGTTAAAATGATTGCACTTAAGACTTCGTGAGCTCCCAGATCCCCAAAATGTTCATTCGACACCACCAGCCTTCCTGCACTGAAGACTGTACCATGTAAGTGGGCGTCCTTAGGCACAAACTTTAAATATTTCTTTCTGGTCTTGGTAGCTCTTGCTGAGGATTTTGATATTGTGACATGTTGGGCTGTTTATTCCGAGTGTGCGTATAGCTTTTTAGTTAAAGAATTAAGTTTAGCATTTTAAAGGATTTGGCAAAATAAAGGAATTTCAAGGAAGATTGCTTCAACATCCTAAAAAGAAGTAAAAGGCACAGAAAGACATACAAGCAGGAGACGAGTCTGAAAGACTATAATCTGCAAGGAATAAACAATACAAGAAACAAAAAGAAAAATCACTTGTAAATAATAGAATAACTATCATGTTTCATCTCTTTCTCATAGAAATAATATCCTTAAAGGTAGTTATGTTAAAAGTGATGCTGTAGCAGGGAGTTTCTTTAAATTCCTAACAGTTCTTTACATACAAGTTTGGGAAGGAAGTGTTTTCTTCTGAATGCTGGATGTTTTGCACTTCGGGATCGGTCTGCCCCACACTGGCTCCCCTCTGCATCTCTGGTCCCCTCTGTCTCCATACATCCCATCTCAGCAGCTGCAGCCGTCACCAGAGGACACGGGTCTGTCATCTCTCAGTTTAATCTGGTCTGGGAAGTCGTACGTCTCAACCTCAGACTCCTGTGAGATGGGCAGACATTAGTATCAGAGTGGAGGTGCTGTTATTAAAAATAAATAAATGCATAAAATAAATGCATCGTGATACAGATGTGGACGACTCCGAATCAATTCACAAATGTCAAACATTCTAATATTGTATATAATTTTTGCACATCAGGGAGCCGCACATTTCTTTTCCTGTTGGTTCTTTGCAATGCTGGGACATATGCTGGCAAATGTAAACTTCCAGATGACTTGCCAAATCACTTCCATTTGTTTTATTAAAAAAAGACATTGGAAGTAAATTCATTATTGATCATTACAAATACTTTGCTTTAATAGTCACACAGTGAGAAAAAAGAAAATGTATAGAAAGAAAGATGCATCGATAATCGTTTTATCATTGCATCGCAGCCCGTAATCGAATCGTGAGGTGCCTAGAGATTCCCACCCCTAATGTCAAACAGTGCATACCTGTTTGAGGGCGTTGCGAGCGATCGTTTGGAAAGCTTGGTCCACGTTGATGGCCTCTTTTGCACTGGTCTCAAAGTACGGGATATTGCTTTTGCTCTGACACCACGCCTGGGCTCGTTTCGTTGTCACCTGCACAGGGCAGTCAGTTTAGTCAATATAATAAATTGATATGTGGCTCATCCAGTCTTTGATTTTAGAATCAATACCAGGGTTATTATATTTAACTAAATAAAAAAAATACTTAAAATAAATGTTGATTGAAATAAAAAAAAAATTGTTTTTTCAGCTAGTTCAGGGGTGGCGAACGTCGGTCCTGGAGAGCCGCAGCCCTGCAGAGTTTTGCTTCAACCCTAATCAAACACACCTGAACAAGCGAATCAAGGTCTGAACAGTTACTAGGAAGCTACAGGCAGGTGAGTTTTAATTAGGGTTAGAGCTGAACTCTGCAGAACCGGAGTTCGCCACCCCTGAGCTAGTTGCTAAAATACATTTTTTTATTTTAAATTAGTTTAACTTGATATACTAAAATAATTCAATCTAAAACTGAAATAAAATCTATTAAAAATATATATAAACTAATACAATTACAAAAACATACAACAAAATTACTTAAAACTTTCAAATGAAAAGAAAGAATAAAGGTGTAAAAGGACTTGACAAACATTGTAATCTGACCCAAGTAAAAAAAAAAAAAAAACAATTACAGAAACTAAAATTAAAATGAAAAATAAAAAAAATAATATAATAAAAACAATAAATAATATAACAAAAATGTATAGTATAAATTATTTATAGGTGCAAAAAGACTTGAGTAACATTGTAAGTGGACCTATTTTACTAAAACTTCAACTAAAATTAATATACACAAATATAACCATGTCATCCAAGATGTTCATGTCTTTATTTCTTCAGTCGAAAAAGAAATTAAGGTTTTTGAGGAAATGATTTCAGGATTTTTCTCCATATAAGTGACGTGACATGTGGCCAAGTATGGTGACCCATACCTGAATTAGTGCTCTGCATTTAACCCATCCAAAGTGCACACACACAGCCGTGAACACACACACAACGTGAACACACACCCGGAGCAGTGGGCAGCCATTTATGCTGCGGCGCCCGGGGAGCAGTTGGGGGTTCGGTGCCTTGCTCAAGTGCACCTCAGTCGTGGTATTGAAGGTGGAAGAGAGCGCTGTACATTCACTCCCCCCACCTACAATCCCCGCCGGACCTGAGACTCGAACCCACAACCTTTGATGGACTTAAATGGGCATCAATGGGTTGAAGGTTTAAATTGCAGTTTCAATGCAGCTTTAAAGGGCTCTACACGATCCCAGCCGAGGAATAAGGGTCTCATCTAGCGAAACGATCTGTCGTTTTCTAAAAAAAAAAAAAAAAAAATGTATATACTTTTAACCACAAATGCTCATCTTGCACTAACTCCGCGATGTGCGTCCTCAAATTCACACATTACGTAATCCCGTTGGAAAGGTCACGCACGGTTAGCATCTGTGTACTCTGGTTCAAAAAAGTGGGGTAGGGCGAAAATCCATCTCATTTTCTCCTCCAACTTCAAAATTGTCCAACATCGTTGTTTTACCTTTTTTTGAAAAGGATGTTTGACTTTCTTTGCACATTCACATTTTGTCATCACAATGCCTAAATATGGAATATGGAATATATCAATAGTGGGTGCTGTACAATCTTTAATAGACATTAATTTACATTTACTTACATTTAGCTTCAGAGAAAAGTTTTATACAATTAATTGCTATAGAGATTTGGGAAGCATCTCTTAAAAATAAGCTGGTTTCATCTGCTAATTGACTAATAAATATTCCTCGATCCGCTATACGGATACCTTAAACTTAATTTTCTGTATAGTTGCTTTGCAACGATCTGTATCGTAAAAAGCGCAATACAAATAAACTTGAATTGAATTGAATACCCAGAATACCACTTTCAGAAACAAACGTTGATAGTAGCTGCACACAAAAATGAGAAATAAATGGGGAGAAAGGAGGACTAGAGACAAAAAAGCAGGAAAATCTGGCCACGCCCCAACACTTATTTAAAAAAATATATTTTATCACATGAAAAGATGTATCTTATATTTTAATACATACTATTGTCCTGTAAAAATAAAAAGCAGTATTTAATAATCACGATAATAATTTATATTATAAAATGTAATATAATATAATAAAAGTATTAATATAATTATTATTATTAAAGTATCTGCCAAATGTTTGGAAACATTACAATTATGAATGATTTTGAAATCAATCTCTTCTGCTCACCAAGGCTGCATTTATTTCATTTTGATCAAAAATAAAGTAAAAATAGCAATATTGTGAAAAAAGGTTTCTATTTTAATATATTATAAAATTGAATTTATTCCTATAATTTATAATTTTATGCATCCAGTTCTACTCCAGTTCTTGATGCTCAAGAAACATTTCTGATTATTATCAATGTTGAAAAGAGTTGTGCTGCTTCATATTTTGTGTGGAAATGGGGATACATTTTATTTTTCAGGATAAATAAAAAGTTCAGTGAACAGCATATATTTGCATTTACCAAATCTATTTATTAAATTTATTAAAAAAAATTAAATGTCTTCACTCTACAATCACTTTAATGTATGATGAATAAAATGATTAATTTCTCTCTCTCTCTTACCAAATCTTACCACAAATGTTTGCGTGGAATCATTGTTTCCACAAAAATGTTAAGCAGCAAAAGTTTTTAACACTGATAATAATAAATAGTAAATGTTTCTGAGCAGCAAATCAGCATGTTAGAATGATTTCTGAAGGATCATGTGACACTGAAACGTCTCTTTGTAAACAACAACAGACTCTAATGACGAATGCTGCGTTCCCAAATGCAAATTAAAGTGACTCAAACACAGCAGTGAATCGAAACTGAAAACACAGTACTGTTCCAGCAGACATGTAGAACGTCAGACTGTAGCCTATATGAGCAATATCACTCGAGTACGAGAGCGATACCGGTTCTATATCAGCATGGATGTGAGGCAATCACAGCCGCTGATATAGAGCCGGTATCGCTCTCGTACTCGAGTGATATTGCGTTTATACAACAGTTCGACGGAACATGTGGGTAATTAAACAAGAAACAACAGAGTGCCTAATAAAACCCTCTTTTTTGCGGAACTACTTCCTTCCGCCACGGATTCAAAGCTCAAGTTGACAGTTAAACATACGTCACTTTTAGAATTCGTATCAAGGGCATGTGCTGCTTCAGTTAGGTTATTAGTGAGAAATTATGAGGTTATAAGAGAGAAACAATGCGGCAAGACGTGCATCCAAATGAGAGAGAGTGAGACCGTGAAGAGAGACGTTTCTTCTTATATTAACTAACGTATTCTACGATTAGCTCAGTGAATAATAAAAAAAAAAAAACATAGACCCGGCTAGAACAAGCGGAGTGATACAAAATTGTGAAAGGGCGTTCCTGTAGCGATACCAGTACAATATCTCACGGTTCTCAACCAATCAGATTTGAGAACCAGAACGAACTGTTGTATAAATGTATATAATTACATTGCAACCTTTGCATATTTTGATGGTGGTTGGTTGAGGAGCACCACACTGGTGGTGGTTGAGGAGAGACCCCCCCACACATGATTGTAAAGCGCTTTGGGTGTACAACAATACACAAAGCGCTATATAAATGCATCATTCATTCATTCATATTTTATGATAGTACTAATCTCAAATTCTCACCACCATTCATAAAAAAGAACCGGGCGAGAAACACATTTCAGCACTGATTCTACTTCGAGGTCTGCATGGGCTTTGAAGTGAAGCCCGAACCCGACCCGTACCCGAGACCGTCTGACCATGCCCGACCCGAGTGGCACAGTTAAATTTAGAGCCCGAACCCGAAATCTTTTTTTTTGTTGTTTTTTTTCCCACAATGAATAGCCACTTTAAAAAATAAAAAAAAATGCTGTATTTCACAATTGCATGCAACGGTCAGTAAACAAATACATGTAAAGAAACAGAATCATTAAGGCTCGGCCAGTGCACAAGGCAAAAGAAAAAACACTTACCAGTTATGAAAGTTTATGACCATCAGGTGCACATAAATTCTGCCGAGTTTTTGAATGGTTATATACGACAAGACGATAATTCTTCTATCGTGCAAATTATGGTCATTTTCGTCAGTTAAGGCTCGTTAGCATTCGGCCTGCTTTAAATCAGACACAGAGATGCAGTGCGGTAAGATCGCATTTATTTGAATTAATTAATTATATCATTTATTTGAATTAGCGAGAAAGAGAGAGAGAGAGAGGGATGAAAGTTGCGTGTGTGAACCTGCGTCTGCACGTCTCTCTCTACAAGCAACGAGGCTTAGTTCCTTCAAAAACAGCGATTTTACCCCCTCATTGCAGAGAAATATAAAGTTGCGAGTCAGTAGCCTGTCGAAGCTATTTTACTAATAAAAGTTTCCGTGCTGTTTTGTCGTGTGCACTAATGTGTGTGAATGCATCTATGAAAGCAGCGTAGCGTACTGCATATAGGTTTTAATTTAGCTATAAACCCGAGCCCGACCCGAACCAGAAGCTATTCGTTAAACATTAACCTGAACCCGACCCAAAACCCGAAAGTATTTCGGGACCCGTCGGGCTCGGGTCGGGTAGCGGACCTCTAATTCTTCTCGCATTTGAACCCTTTTAACTGTCCAGCAGATGGAGCCACGAGCTCCTTCAGCGCTCTCAGGACCATTCCATCCATGATGTTTACGTGCATAACTTTTTCGCAAGTTTATTTAGTTCATTGCTTAAGGCCATTTTGTGATTTCAATCATCATGCAGTAACCAGCATCACCCTGAACACCCCCATCCCCCCGATTTTTTTTTATTACATGGGTCATGATTTTAGAACGAAATAACCGGAATTCCGGATTAATCCGTAAAGAATCACATCCCTGGCAATGCGTAAAGTCGAGCTAGTGCAAGACAAGCATTTGTGCTTAAAAAGTATATACATTTTAATTTGTTTTCAGAAAATGACCGATTGTTTCGCTAGATAAGACCCCTATTCCTCGGCTGGGATCATGTAGAGCCATTTAAAGCTGCATTGAAACTGCAATTTGGACCTTCAGCCCACTGGCCACCATTTAAGTCCATTATATGGAGAAAAATCCTGGAATGTTCTCCTCAAAAACCTTAATTTCTTTTCGACTGAAGAAAGAAAGACATGAACATTTTGGATGACATGGGGGTGAGTAAATCATCAGGAAATTTTAATTCTGGAAGTGAGCTTATCCTTTAAAAAATACTTCAAAATATTAACAAAAGCTATAATAGTATTTTAATAACACTAATCAATACTACCTATTTTATAAAATCAGTTTGACCATCTCTAACTATCTATCCATTTAGTACCTCCAAAAGGAGTGTGCTTACATGTACAACAATCATTATAAGACAACAACAAAAGAAGATTGTGTTTAAATGAGATTTTGAAATCATCTGGGGCTTTCTTCTGAGAATTTGATGTCAAAATGTAAACATGTAATCCTGTGCTGTTGTATAGACAGACCTGTCTGTTCTCCAAGTCGATTTTGTTGCCGAGCACTACAAAGGGGAAGTTCTCCGGGTCTCGTGGGCTGGCCTGAATGAGGAACTCGTCCCTCCAGCTGTCCAGGGTTTTGAAGGTGTTCGGCGCGGTCACATCATACACCAGCACACAGCAGTCCGCCCCACGGTAAAAAGCCACACCCAAAGACTGGAATCGCTCCTGTCCTGCCGTGTCCCAGATCTGAAACAGCCAGGAACATATTACAGCGCTGCATTGTTTGCATTTAAAGGGCTATATAATTAGAAATCATGTTCTTGATCTTTTGCAACAAAAAAAAACTACTCGTTTAATTTTGAGGGTTGTCGGGAGGGTGAAAAACGGTCATGTAATAATACTACACACATGTATTATAAATACAAAAAATATGTTTCAGTGCAAAAAAACTTGTCTAACATTGCAAGTGGACCTCAGTTTTTTTTTAAATAAATATAATTATATAAATATTGCTTGTTTTTTTCTCTCTCCATACATATATATAATAATAATTAATATCATATATTGTAATATATATTAAAATACATAATCATAGTAATATAATAGTATTTCTGAGTGTGAAAGGACTTGATTAACATTGTTATTGGACCTCAGGTAAAATAAATAAATAAGAATTTATATCCATCTATCTATAAAATGCATAATCATTAATAATATTATTTATATATTTCATATACGTATGTATTAGTGTTATTTTAGTATCATTGATATACTATAACAGTTTTTATTTATTTAATTAGATTTTATTTTTAAATCTAGTTAATGTTATTTTGTATGATTTAGCCATTTTTATAACTTTTCTTTGTCCATATTTTTATTTATTTATTTTATTTAGCTATTTTAGTACTTCAGCTTAAACTAAAAGAAAATGAGAAATGCTGTCTTGGCAACTAGATAAAAAATTAATTACTTTTTTTTTTATGGGATTAGCTTTAGTTAACGATGGTATATAAAATCAATTCATATCTGACCTGCATTGTCACAAGCCTGTCATCCACCATCATCTCCTTGGTAAGAAAGTCTGCACCGATAGTGGCTTTATACTGATTGCTGAACTTCTTATTGACATATTGGTTCATCAGAGAAGTCTTCCCCACACTGTAGCACACAAACACAAGAGCGATTATTAATCTAAGTGTTTGAAACTTGAAATTATTTAACACTGTCAGGCATTATTGGTTCAGAAGGTCATCACTTACCCAGAATCCCCGAGAATGATCACCTTCAGGAGCACCTTTTTACGAGAAGCCATCCTTGTGGACTAAACTGTGCCTAATAAAACGATCAGATCACTTGTGAGGTCACTTAAATATGTAATTACGTTATGTAGTATGCAACCTCTGCAAATGACACGCAATGGCTGTGATTGCCAAACACACAAACATGTTGAAAAGGGAAGGTTGCACTATGTCAGTCATGTGCCCAAGCGTCAAATCTTCCATATTGTATGTAACGTAAGGCATGCCATAAATGAAAGTCAAAATTCTTCACATTTATTGTCAATAAAAAGACATCGTTACTTGATGTCAATGTAAACGTCAATATTAGCTTTCAATGCATGCTAACCTGCTACAAATGTCCTGTCAATTCTTAAAATGTCAGTGTTAAACTTTCAAAATACATTTTTAGGTTGATTAAAATAATAATCAACTAAACCCATGTTTGAAAATAATCAGTTTAGCGCTAAAGCTACGAGTAGCTAGTCAAAGCTAGCACAAACATACCGTAAATGTAACACATTTACACACGTTATTTACATAAATAAGCACGTTTCATTCACTTAAAACGATTCAATCTCAGATTATGATTATTTCAAAGCGTTTCAGTCAGCCAGAGTTTCAATATTTGTTCTCTTGTCACTCTGCTGTGTCAGCGTAGACGGCTAGCATGTTAGCATGGCAAAAACTCACTTTCTGAGGAGAAATCTCAATCTGCTGCTGTCATACACCGAAAGCAAGCCAACACGACACCTCCACCGTCTCTGGTCGACTCGGGACGCACTCTCTGGGTCGTGTGGAGTGTTTTTGGGTGGTTGTCAGGGACAGTTCAGCACATCCGTGTGTAATAATGAGCCGCAAACACTCCCTCCCTTGACTCGACTCCACACTCATCGTGTTTATGTCTGTGAGCGTTATCATCGCTGAGAATGCAAATACATGTGCAAATACAAACGTGTATTTTGTATTTCTGTCGTGTGGTGATTATATCTGATATAAACACATCCATCACTTTATTACAGAAGTTACAGAAGTAGACCTGTGCACTATTACTTAAATGATTTTAGCAAATGGCTGCAATATAACAAAGAGTGAAAAATTTAAGGGGGTCTGAATACTTTCCGTACCCACTGTAAGTTCACAAATAAAATATATTGTTTAAAGTGTTACTGCCTTAAGTTATTCTTTTGAAATAAATGTAAAATGCTTAAAAACAAAAAATGTGACTGGGACATGAATTTGCATTAATAAAAAGAAAAAAAAAAGGACTTTGCCTCATTTCAGAACACCACTGCTACCCACATATATATATATATATATATATATATATATATATATATATATATATATATTCAAAATAAAAACAATCAAATAAAACACTCACTAAAAAAAAGATTAAATATTTGATCTGTTTTCTTGCATGCCATGTGACCATTAATGGACATCAGAGAACCATGAACATGCAAATGTGTTTTTAAATTATAGAAATATTAACAAATATTTTATGTCTAAGGGGTTCGGCTGACAAAAAAATTGTTTACACATGAATTTCTTTATAAAAATATTTTTAAATAGTGAAGGAAAAGCAGCCAGGTGTTCAGCATATATGTGAACTCCTTCAATACTGTGTAGAAAGTATCCCAGGATGCACCTCATGAATTTGAGAGAATGTCCTAAGTGAGCAGAGCTTGAATCTAGATAAAGAAGCAGCTCAAATACAATACCAGTAGAGTGTAGCCGGGTCGGTTCCTCTACGTAGTTCCACTAGCTTGTCTCGTGTTGTAGTGTCAAACAGACGGATCAACGTGCCCTTTCTGGATGCAGACGCAACCACACTGCCAGGCTGGTTCAGTGCCAGGCAGGCGATTTCACTCTGGTGGGCGTTGATAGTGAATGGAGCAGATGATGTGCCAGGTTTTGTGTTGGAAAGGTCCTGTCAAAGAGTCATGAACATTAAAAATTCCATCCAACATGAAGAAGAATAGATTTGGAGAAATGTAGCATTCCATCACTTGCTCACCAATGGATCCTCTGCAGTGAATGGGTGCCGTCAGAATGAGAGTCCAAACAGCTGATAAAAACATCACAATAATCCACACGTAATCCACACCACTCCAGTCAATCAGTAAATGTCTTGTGAAGTGAAAAGCTGCGTGTTTGTAACTTTAAAAATACTTTGTATTTTTAATTTCAAAACGTCACTTCTGGCCAAAATACAAGTCCATAATCCATAATAAAGCTTCCTCCAGTGAAAAAGTCCATCACCATTTGTCCTCTAACACCAAAATTCACCAACATATTTGTTTAGAACTATTTCAGACTGTTTTCGCTTGTAAAATGTGCTTGATTTGTTATATATATTATACATATTTCTCTCCTGATTCAGACGTGATGACTTTTTCACTGAAGAAAGCAATATTATGGATAGAGGACTCATATTTTAGATGGAAGCAATGGTTTGAAGTTAAAAATGTCTTAGTGATGGATTTGTTTATTATAAACATGCAGCTTTTCTCTTCACAATATGTTAATGGACTGGAGTCGTGTGGATTACTTGTGGACTATTGTGATGTTTTTATCAGCTGTTTGGAACCTCATTCTGACGGCACCCATTCACTGACAATGAATCTGATAAATTCACTAATGTTAAATTTCTCCAAATCTGTTCTGATGAAGAAACAAACTCATCTAAATCTACATCTAAATTTTGAGCAACTTTTCATTTCTGGGTGAACTATTCCTTTAATAAATGCCTGCAAGTTTTAATATGCCAAATTCAATTCACTACTGTAATATTTTATAATAATTTGCACATAAATCTTACCACTAACTGTAGACTGCCACATTTGTGTCCAGGAAAAACCAGCAACTGCTTTTCCAAGCTAGGGCACAGGTCACACAAACCTACAAACGCAAAAATACAGTGATGAAAAATACATAAAAACAAGTCAAGCCTCTTTCTGATGAAACTATATGAAATTGCAAGCAATGCTCACAATACCTTTTGGGTTATCTCGAGTGTCAAACTCAAACAGCTTGACAGGGTTGTCGGGAAAACTATACACGTAGATCCTATTTTTCAGGACAATGATGATTCTTCACATACAAAAACATGAAATGAGACATTAGTAATACAAACAGCATTTTTAAGTGTAAAAATGAAACACTATTGTTTAATGGCTGGATATCTTACTTGTCATGTCTCATCTGCACAGCCAGCACTGGTTTGGTGAACGTGAACTCAAGAACTAATTTGTCCTTGGGGTCTCGCACTTCCCGAGCATCATCCCAAATTAATACTGCCAGAGATAAGATAAAAACACACACACACACACAGGTTTACTTTTGTGAAAAGTGGGGACATCCCATAGGCGTAATGGTTTTTATACTGTACAGACCGTATATTCTATTGCCCTTTACCAACCCTACCCCTCACAGGAGACTTTGTGCTATTTCTGATTTTCAATACACTCCATTCTGTGTGATTTATAAGCGTTTTGAAAAGTGGGGACAAGGGGTAATGTCCTGAAAAGTCACCTTCTCCTTGTAATACCTATGTCATACCTTTGTCATTATACAAATTTATGTCTTCATTTGTCACAAAAACGCGTATACACACACACACACACACACAGTTTATTCCGGTTCATATAAAGTCTGGATTGAAGGAAGCAGTTTAAGTGTACTTTATCCAAGTATATAAGTGCAATTTGGACCCCAGTGTACCTGAGATTTCGGAGAATTTGGGGTTGACGCCGCCTCCCACCACAGCCAAGAGGTTTGATCGATGAAGCATTGAACACAGAGCAATGCTGCCCACCTGCTCGTGATCTATAACCAATCACACACAATCAACAGATAAGTCTACAAAAAGTGTCCTGAAAAGTCACCTTCTCCTTGTAATACCTATGTCATACCTTTGTCATTATACAAATTTATGTCTTCATTTGTCACAAAAACACGTATACACACACACACACACACACGCACGCACGCACACACGCACACACACACACAGTTTATTCCAGCTCATATAAAATCTGGATTGAAGGAAGCAGTTTAAGTGTACTTTATCCAAGTATATAAGTGCAATTTGGACCCCAGTGTACCTGAGATTTCGGAGAATTTGGGGTTGACGCCGCCTCCCACCACAGCCAAGAGGTTTGATCGATGAAGCATTGAACACAGAGCAATGCTGCCCACCTGCTCGTGATCTATAACCAATCACACACAATCAACAGATAAGTCTACAAAAAGTTTTTAAAAAAGGAAAACAGATTTATCCTACCTAAATGGCCTTTTTCCATTAAAGGTTCCACATTGTATATACGAACACCTGTTTCCATGGCACAGCAGAAACAACCTAAATAACATGGGAAAAGTCAAAACTAATGAATACAGAAAAGATCATCAGTACATTATTAACAGTGACTAACAAGTATTTTTCTGATATTATATTTAATTTATGAGAACATTGGCTTTACTTCCCCTTTTAAAAATCCACTTTGTCAAAGCAATGCACATTTTTTTCTGGTATGAAAATTTTGCGTAAAAAAATTTGTTAATTTGAAATTTTGCATAGGTCTCATTTGCGATCATGAAATTGTATTATAAATATATTAACATTTTATTGGCCACTCTGCTCTCTAGATATCAATATAAAAAATAAAAAAAAAAATTAGAAAATGATTAGTAGTAGTAACATTATAGAGCATTATACACACACACACACACACACACACACACACATATATATATATATATACACACACACATATCTATACACACACACACACATGCACACACATATATATATATACACACACACACACACACACATATATATACACACACACACACACATACACACACACACACACATATACACACACACACACACACATATACACACACACACACACACACACACACATATACATATATATATATATATATATACACATACACGCACACACATATATACACACACATACACACACACACACACACACACACACATATATATACATACATACACACACACACACACACACACACACACA
>NW_015505289.1:2630170-2657684 GCF_001515645.1 Sinocyclocheilus grahami | reverse complement strand
TATATATATATATACACACACACACACACACACACACATATATATATATATATACACACACACACATACATACATATACATATATAAAACATATATATAAAATCAGTCTAGCAGCATTTGCAATTATATAGCAGGATGTTTCTCAAGGGAAATGATATTTCAGACTCACTCTGGTCCTGGTTGAACTGAAGGCTGTTGACTCCTCTCTGCTGGGCCATGATGTCAGAGAAGAGTTCACTGTTCACAGCTGCTTTTCTGATATCTTCAGGAGTTTTATTGTCTAGATCTAATCGTCCTGAATGAGCAGGAGACAGCGGTTTAACATGTTAAAGCTGCCACCACAACACGACAACGAGCACAGAAAATCATCTTCCTTTTACAATATAATCAGGTTGACATAACCTCTCACTTAACGTTACCATTAAGATGTTCAAAAGATCCAACGAGTTGTCCTGACGCTAAACAAATAAATAAAAGTGATTTTATAATGATGAATGTAAACGTGATAGCTCACGTTAAGCAATAACCGTACAGCTGCCAAACGCCGCTGTTGTTGTTATTGTCGCTGCTCTTATTCTACGCTGGCGCGCGAGTGTTAACGGGGCACAGCTTCCCCCTGCTGGAGAGGAGGACAACGAAAGTAGCACACGGAGAGTTTTCTCACAGAGATGAGCGTAGAGGCCCAGAATTGATCTTTAATCGTACAGTTACAATAGGCCTTAATTATGCTTTTCACGTGTTACCTGTAAAGCTACCTGAGATTTTGTACAAATCATTCCATGATTTCAGATACAGATCGTTCGGATTGATAGTTCTAAAATATACTTTTTAGTGCATAAATGTGTCCAAGAAGAAGAAGAAGGAAAAAACAACAACAACAAAAAAAAACAAAGTTTTGAATTAAACTTTTTATTTGCGCGTAACAAACAAGTCATTCAACTAGGCTATATACTATGGATTCCTTTAACACTTTTTAAAAAATGTACACATTGTAATTACGCAGTTAAATATTACAAAAAGTGACACATATTACAATGAGCCTCAGAACATAAAAAAGAAAAGAAAAGAAAAAATGAGTAAGGATATAAATAGAGATCTAAATAATTTAATCGCATGGCATCATAATATTGAAACAACATACTAAAGTTATATATTTACAAAAACTGATTCATGTGTAGTTCCCTTTTCTGTCCAATAGGTGGCAGCAAGTAACTAAAGACAGTCTACTCAATAATACATCTTAATCATTTAACTAGAAAAGTGATACACAGGTAATGATGGCCCGTATGATGTCTGTCAGTTTGCATGAGCGACCTCCATCTCACCTGTGTCTTAAAATGACTACATTTAAAAAACAATGCTGTGGACAATACAATAGGGACAAAAACACAAAGACAGTCTGTCTGCTGTGGTACCTCTAGACAGAATGACTGTTTCTCAATTACACATTAAAATGTCTGCTTAGGCCATAAAACAGGTCCCTGAGCTGTTCGCCAGCCAGACACACATTTTAGAGAATACAGCTTATTTTAGGATTTCCAAAGCATGTCTAGATTTGATTGGTTTTACCTGGTGCTGTATTTTGAATGGTTAAAAAGTGTGTTTTACAATATATTTTATTTACAAACAAATTGAGTGAATTGTTTCACATTGTCAAACTGATGAATGCTTTGCACAGAACGGAAGATGCATTGAATTACAAAACAGGACGAGGTATAAAGCATGCAAATGAGAGCGCTATAAGATATGACCGGCACTACATGCTGAATTTAAAGTTAAACAGAGGATGACCTCAAAGACAAGGGCATTTTATACAGTAGATGCCAACATGATTTTTCTTCTTTATATGTAAGGCCAGGGGTGTCATGCACTCATGATTTGTGAGGGGGCACGAGTGGGGTGGGGGCTCGTCATATGCTTTTATTTTATTTTTTTCCTTTTTATTCGAAATATTTCCAAACGTGTTAACAATATCAGGAAGTATCTCGATTCTCAAACATGTGTAAGTAAATGCGTTTTGCACCAGATTGATCTATAATGGGTGATGGGCAAAGTAGAATAATAGTGTAATCCAGGGGTGCCCAAACTCGGTCCTGGAGGGCCAGTGTCCTGCAGAGTTTAAATCCATCCACAATTAAACACACCTGAACCAGCTAATCAAGCTCTTACTGGGCATACTAGAAACCTCCAGGCAGGTGTGTTGAGGCAGGTTGGAGCTAAACTCTGCTGGACATCGGCCCTCCAGGACCGAGTTTGGGCACCCCTGGTGTAATCTATTAACTACACATAAAAAACTTTTTACTTAAGTACCAGATATGGGTGTCATGCCATAACATATTTTTAATACGACTGACTTTGTATTTCATGTGAATTTAATAACAATGTTGTAAGTTACTGATATTTTCATTTTACAGAGCAAAGAACATTTCGCCTACATTATCAAAGAACATTTTCACTTCAGTCTAGCCAGAGTCTACACATAAACCCCCAAATTTTTACTTAAGTACCAGATATGGGTGTCATGCCATAACATATTTTTAATACGACTGACTTTGTATTTCATGTGAATTTAATAACAATGTTGTAAGTTACTGATATTTTCATTTTACAGAGCAAAGAACATTTCGCCTACATTATCAAAGAACATTTTCACTTCAGTCTAGCCAGAGTTCAGGCACTCTCAAAAACTCACATTTAAATAACTGAAGCCGTTTACACTGTGAAATGAATATTTTACTTGCATTCTTACACACATACGCACTTTGTTGTTTATAATTCAGTCAGCTTGCAAGTGAACGTTTAAGCGAGGACTCATCTGAACGTCTCTGATTGGCCATTGCATTCATAAGCTCAACAGAATCGTGTGTGATTGGTTATAATGCAGTGCTGTACAAACGTGTCTGTCTCTGACTCACTTTGAATGGGCATGACGCCTCTGTGTAAAAAGGCTTTACAGGGTTAAGAAGAATGATCATGTCACGCTGGTTCTAAATGCAAGTGCACCAAAGCATCACTGATTTGGCATCCTGGGACAAATCTTCCCAACACTTTGGCCTTTATGCTGGAACATGAAAGCAAAGTGGCATATGATCTGTGCTTTGGCTGTTCACTGTTGATTTAGTGAATCTGAAAAAGACTTTGACTCCTTTGAGTCAGAGTTGAAAATGAAGCCATTGTTCCCGTCTGCTGGATCACAAGTGTTTGCATCAAGCTTAATGAGCATCTAATAACTCTGATGTTATCTTGACCCATCCAGATAATTTTTTTAATTTATTTTTTGGTTGGTCACATCATATGAGTCTAAGATTACTAATTTTGAACAGACGGCCATTCTTCTGCTTCTCTTTCACACATGCAAGAGTTTCAACCTTTTATTCAGTTCTGTAAACAGCTCTCAGTCCAGCTGGCATATTTATTTTATTAATTGAGAACAGATAAGGTATTGTGAAGAAACCTGATGTTATTTTGAGAAGAAAACAAGTCTTTTTGAGAGAATTCACTTAAAAGTAGTATTACATAATCTATGCGTGTTGGACCTAACATGATTTGAATGAGAAAAGTGCAGTTTCTCTCAATCACAACATGTAAATTATTACAAGTTACATAAAAAAAATTATTGACACGGCATGCATTTTCTTGGTTTTCAATTCAAAGTATATAAAAACTAAACTTACTGTAATATGGGTTATTAATGCAGTGCTCTAGGGTTAATTTTAGAAATGACAGCTTTTGGTATTTTCCCAAAGGCTACATTACGGTAGGATTGAGGTAATATTTTAAGAATTGGCCATCGGAACTGGTACATTTGTTGAACAGCAGCCTGGAAGACTGTGAAGACGTGATGTTTGTAGTTTGAAATTTTGGTTCCCTTTTGAAATTCAATGATAAAACAATTCAATTATGAAATTTCTAGCACAAATGAAGTTCAAACTGAAGTAGTGGTGGGGGAAATCAGCAGGAGGCGCTGTAAAGATGCACTGTGCTGCAGTTCTTTAATAATTAAACGAACAACTTCCTCGCAATCACGTTTAATCTACACACAGTCTGTCCATGTTTTAATTAGCAGTCTGGTACATTTGTGCAGAGTAGCTACTCGACTTGAGAGAGAAGTTCACGGGAAACAAGAGCGTTTTCAAGCATCTGCCCATTACAAACTCTCTCAAAATACAGACGGTTTATTCTGGGCCTCAACAAATGACCAGATTTATTGCCATCAAGCTTCTCTGTCTGCTCTGATTGTCGTGTGTCCTGTCTAGACTGATTTCTGGATGAATCCCTGAGTGGAATAGACAAACAGATCTGGCCAGAAGCGGCTATATTGCACTGATAATGCTAATGCGCTTCTATATGGAGTCTGAAGAGAAGAGAGGAAATCTGGTCAGACATAAATTAAGACGTTCTGCCAGATTTGACTGAAATCTCAGTCTTTCCTCCCTTGTGTTTACATCATTTAAAACAACAAAAGATATTGAAAACTGAGATTCAATTGCAACAACAGACTCGTTTCTATTACCGACTGCTGAGAGCAAAATCAAAACTGACTTTAATGCAAATATTCCCTTCAGAAAACATTAATATCAGCTTAACTATATACTATAATTATCTAAATAGTGTGGAATTAATGCATCTCAAGTCACAGAAAATATTATGCCAAACATGTACAAACCTAAATGTAAGTGATGATGAATTTACTCATAATTAAAAGTATGGTTCAAAACAGCATAGTAAGAGTTAACTATCCTACACTATTTCTGCATTATACAGTATGTATACTGTACTCTGCAAATTTTCTGTATGCATAAATTTCCTGTATCCCATGATTCCACATTTCCATATGACAAATAAACCTTGTTTTTGAGTCATTATTTGTTAAGAGTACAAAAAGTTCAGACATTGTCACACAAAACTGACCTGGTTCTGATCACTATTTTTTAAAAGAAATTCAAGGTGGAACAACAGAAATACAAGCACGTCATTACATTACTATGGGCAGCAGCTGTTTCGCATTCAGAGTTCAGGCAGCAGGAAAATCTGCCAAACAAATTGTAAACAAGTTAATTAAAACAAATGAAGCAGCGCACAGTTTGAAATAAATGGAGGTTTATAG
This sequence comes from Sinocyclocheilus grahami, assembly GCF_001515645.1. Lineage (NCBI taxonomy): Eukaryota > Metazoa > Chordata > Actinopteri > Cypriniformes > Cyprinidae > Sinocyclocheilus > Sinocyclocheilus grahami. Next base: position 2,652,577 of record NW_015505289.1, on the reverse strand, counting down.
CAGAACTCTGTGCACAATGGTCCATAAATATGTGCATCATCAAACGTTACACTCGGTTTGAAAGAAGCTATTTAAAGGGTTAGTTCACCCAAAAATGAAAATTAGACTGTGTTTTACTTACCCTCGAAGCATCCTAGGTGTATATGACTTTCTTCTTTCAGACGAATCCAGTTGGAGTTATATTAAATATTGTCCTGGCTATTCCAAGCTCTATCATTGCAGTCAGCGGGTGAACAGTCCACAAGTCGTTCTCCACAGGGTTTTGCTTGCACAAATGTAAGTTTAAAGAGACAGACCCGAAGCAATTATCCAGAATGATCATGGAAAGAATACTGCGGTAAATGTCCTCCTGTGTTGTTATCAAAAAGAGACTGGAAAGCTGTGGGAATGACCATAAATAGAAATAATGGTGAATTATGCGGAGCCAGACTTTTTTGTAGTTCAAACACCCCCTGTTGAAGACCCCTGTACTAAAAGTTAATTTAGTATACTAACATGTATGGAAGCTTATTTCAACCACGGAATAAAAAATTAAATAAAAAAAGTAATTCTGACATTTCTTGCAATTCTGAATTTATATCTCAACTGCGAGAGAACAGAAATACAAACTCAAAAGAAAAAAAAAGTCAGAATTGTGAGAAAAAGTTGCAAATGGCAGAAAAAATGCTATTTTTTTCTAGCAATTTCAAATGTATATTCAATTCAGACTCAGAATTACGAGTTTATGTATCACAATTCTTTTTTCTTTTGCAAGTCTTTGCAAGACTTTCCTGCAGTTCTGAGTTTTTATCTCACAATGGTGAGATATAAGCTTGCAACTGTGAGAAAAGTCAAAATTGTGAGATAAAACATCACAAACTGCAGAATTTTTTTTTCTCACAATTGCGAATATATATCTCCCAATTCAGACTTTTTTTTGTGCAATATCTCACAAATGCGTAATATAAACATTTGTGAGAAATAAATCAGAATTGTGAGATAAAATGTCACACGAAAAAATACGGAATAAAAAGTATAAAAAACAGCAAGTTGTGACTTTTCTCACAATAATGAGTTTATGTCTCACAATTTTGAGATCTAAACTTGCAAAAGTGTCCGAATTGTGAGGTCACAAACTGCAGAAAAAAGTGGCTAAAACAAACTTGTTTTTTTCTTGCAATTCTGAGTTTATAACTCACAATTGTGAGATTGCGAGATATAAACTTGCAATTGTGAGGAAAAAGTCAGTATTGTGAGACTTTTCTTCATCTCGTAATTCATTTTTTTTTTCAGAATTGTGAATTTGTCTCACCATTCTGACTTTTTGTCTCATAGTTCTGTCTTTTTTCCAAATTGTGAGATATAAACTCAAGAATTGTGAGAAAACTTAAAAAAAAAAAATTTATTCCATGGCGGAAATAAACTTCCATACAATATGGCAGGCAGGAGGGGTGTCACGATCACTAGCTGGAGTGCCCTTGATAACCACCAGAGGGCCCTCCATCCCATAACTCTGTCACTCACGCTGCGTCCGAAATCGCATACTTCCATACTATATAGTAGGTGAAAAACAGTATGCGAGGAGAGTAGTATGTCCGAATTCATAGTATTCGAAAAACAGTAGGCGAGAAGTACCCGGATGACCTACTACTTCCGCCCGAATTCCGTAGCATGCATACGATGGACACTTTACTATCCCATGAGGCCACGGGAGAGGAGGCGTCATATTCAAAAATGGCGGAAGGCGGCACGCTGCTCTTTTCAAGTGCAAGTACCTCAGGGAAAAACGTTGTTCATTGTGGTTAAATTGCGCTCGTTTAACATGATCTAAGTGAACGGCTGACTTATCGAAAGTTTAAACATTGTAAGTCGATGAGATGATTTCGTGAATCGGCTGTAAAAAGATGTTTAATCATTGTAACAGATCGAGCTCGTGTCAATGCTGTTGTACAGTACTATATAGAACGTACTTTTTTTAACGGTCGAGTAGTACGTTCAAATTCAAAATGTAGTACCTACTAAGCAGTATGCGATTTCGGACGCACCCTCAGTCTTGGATTTTATTTCCCACAATCCTTTGCCCGGACTCATCAGCACTCATTGTTTGCACCTGTGTCTTTTTAACCCTGTCTGCTCACCCTATATATATAGCCTGGTTCATTCAGTCATTCATGGTGAAGTCTTGCATGTGTTAAGTACTGTGTTTCTGAGCCATTATTTCCTGTGTCTTGGTTTAATCTGCCCCTTGTTCTGGATTACTCTTTGTCTGTAAAGTTTTGCTGGTTTATGACTTTTGCCTGTGTTTGGATCATGATTGTGGAATACCCTATATGAATAAACACTGCATTTGGATCCTCAGCTTTTGTGTCTCTGAGCAGTTCATGACAACGGGAAATGCAATGCTAATCAGTTTGGTGGGCATGAATCCAGCCCTGGGGCGCCGAGGCTCGCTCACTTTGTTTAGATGAGAATAATGTTTACTATAATGCTGTTTGTATGGGTGACTGGGAAAAAACATTGCTGCTTGTTAATAATTTGATTCTAGGAAAAGTAAGCCTTTACCAAACAATAACACTCACAAATTATTCATTTACTTGATTGAGAGTGTAAAGCACAGTACAGCATAAATATTGTTAATGTGCCATGGTGAAGAGCTCATTTCCTCTTGTAGATGTTGTATTTACAATAAACTCATAATTAGTAACATAAAAGAGCTGAAGGATTTTGAAGACCATGGATCAGAAGACAGATTGTTTGTCATTTGCCCTAAACAGTAAACACAGATCACAAGAGCAAGAAAAGCAAAACTTCTTGATTAGTTTAGAAATAAGTAGGGCTGTGAATAGGTTTACATTTTTAATCAGATTAATCACACCTTCTTTTTTTTTAATTAATCGAGATTGATTCATCTTGTTTAACGCTCATTTTGTCATCATTTGCTATATCCAGCAAATTAAACCAAAAGACTGAAGAGTGATTCTCACTAAACTATTTTTTTGCAAGTTTGAAGGTCCAGTTGATACATTTATGCACACATAAACTGACATAAAAAAAAATACTGAAAAAACTTTTCAGAATTCATGTGTACAGTAGACAAGTCAAGTTGTGATAGCGAACAGGACCACATGGAGATGCCAAAAAAAACTCAACTAACCGCCCTGGGCTTACGATGCTTTTGGCAAATGCAGCCCAGAGCTGACTGCATATATCTACTACAGTACACTGATCCATTCAGAATGACTAAACACAGCAACATACACAAGACAAATCAAAACATTATCCTGAATGTGTGTGTAAACAACGTGAATGTACCGAAATGTGTCTGTGCATAAATTTAATGTATGATCTGTGCGTCAAGAGCATTCATGCACGGTTTGTTTATGCATCAATATATCAGACTCATGTGTGTTTACAGTACAACTCCAGTACATCACCGCAATCATCTTTACCTTGATTGCAATCCTCATCCATCAAAACCTTACTAGTGAGAAGCTGGTTTGCTTTATCCAGCTGAGAACACATTTTGCATATCATACAGCAGTGGGATGTTTTGATGTAGTAAAACTGACATCTGAAAGATGTCTATCAGATGTTTTTACACAGCAGATGAAGCGATCTTTCACAGACATCTTGCAGACGTACGTGTGCTATCTGGGTTCAGTCCATATTTCACAGAATATGACAGAGCTCGTATTTTAAAGTGAAACACACTGGAATGAATAATTCACTGAAAACGCAAGATGAGTCTTCATTCTCTCTGCCATTTCTGATGTAATCAGCCTGTTTTTCTTTACATTATCGCTGTTTTGGACTGATTGTTTGAATGGAAATGTTGCTGTTAGCAATAGTGTAAAGTACATATGAGCTGATAATTGCACTAAAATGTAGTCTTGCTCTTTCCAGAAAATGGATAAAAAATATTCATGACTTTTTTGTATGGGTGCACAAAATGAGAACATCGTTCTCCACCTGTGTTTCTTTAGCATTAGCAAGCAGCAAATCATGATTAAAAACAGGCAATATGCCGCTCCGACCTCCTGTTTCAATATGAAATGAATCACCTATAAAATTTGTTTAAACTAGAACTTGATGTTATGTTGATAAAGTTGGGCAGCTGGAGTCCTCAGTGAGTTCATTCAGGCCTGTCTGATGAGATAACAAATCATTCTGAGCTGAGGAGGTATATGAAAGTGCTGCCTTAAAGTTTTCTCCATATGGGAGGAAACACTTCATGAAATATTGTCAAAACAACAACACTTTATCAGAGTTAATATTCCGCTTAATGCCAACTTCACCTGAATCACACGTCTCAGGAGCATTGTTACTAAGCAACAACTCAAGCACATAGAAAAGATGATAATACATTCCATAGTACTTTGATAAATACACTACTGTTCAAAAGTCAGTAAAATGTATTTAAAAAAAAAGTGAATACATTTATTCAGCAAGGATGCATTAAATTGATCAAAAGTGACAGTAAAGACTTTTATAATGTTACAAAATATTTCTTTTTTAAATAGTAGCAGTATTAAGGAGCACAACTCCATGTTTTTAACATTAATGATAATAATATAAGACATGTTTCTTGAACATCAAATCTTAGAAAGAAGACTGGAGCTAAAAATGCAGCTTTGCATCACAGGAATAAATTACATTAAAACTGAAAAGTGAGATGTGCTCTGATTGGCCAGCTATCCAGTGCATTGTGATTGGCCGAATATCTCAAGCGTGTGACGGAAATGTTACGCCCCTCACCATACTAACAAAGACAAGCAATTGGCTCTATGACTGAAAACTCCCTCTCTCGCCTTTAGCATTAACACCTCCTTCCCCTGACTGCTCATTTCAGTCTAATCCTGTTCATCACTTCCAAGTTGAGACTGGCTCACAGGGAAACACAAATCGATAGAAGTGTTCTCGGGGGGGCGGGAGATTAATGTGGGAATCACCGGCTTTGGGAAGATGGTTAAGTAGGACACACTCCCCACAGGAAATCACTCAGATCTTAATTAGCTGTTAATGTGATGGAGACTGACACGGGCCACGCTGAGAGAGGAGTGACGCACGTGGACGAAGCCCTAACAAACATATGCTACTGAAATATTTTGTGTCAGTAGGCAGACTGACCCAACTAATAGGAAGCTAGCACGTTTGTTTTAAAGAAATAGTTCACACAATCATTCAAATGTTGTCATGATTCACTCACCAGTGTTGTTCCAACCCCGTTTGACTTTCTTCAGTTGAACAGAGCTGTACTGGCCGCTTGGAAAGGGGACCGACGCTTCAAAATATAAAGAATATAATATGCGTTACATTATCAACATTTCAGTGAATTTCACAGGCAAAGGGTCAAAAGTCTTCTGTCAATGAAGCACAGCTTGCACAGAAGCTACTTTCAAGTGATGCAGTTTCATATTTCCTCATATTACTATTTGAATGTCTTATTCAGATCGCATAATTATTAAAATCAACTTTCATGTAGAGTTCCACATAAAAATCTGATGAACTGTTTCAGTCAAGGGTGAAAACTCTTGAATGTATCAGTTTCAGGTTATTTTAAACCAGATGAGTCATGTTATTATACAAGCAGGACCTACTTTTACACACAGCTGATGCTGTTAGTCATTGCGTAAGCGCACCTTTTCAATATTTCCTTGATATAAAGTTATTACCAAACACGGAAGGTAAAGCAATGCTTTGTGATCCCAATAACATGAGTCACGCTCTCTGGATACCTGTTTAGCAAAGAGCAACGATTCCCCCCTTGTTGAGCATTTTTGATAGGATATATACTGTGAAACTCTCAAGTGTACATTGATTACTTTTAAGAAATAATGTAATGTAACTTAATGCCAGTGTAGCTTAATTCAAAGGGGGTGGGTGCCGTCAGAATGAGAGTCCAAAAACATCACAATAATCCACACTCCTCCAGACCATCAGTTAATGTCTTGAGAAGTGAAACGCTGTGTGTTTGTAATAAACAATGTTTTTAATTTCAAACAAGCCCTCTATCCCTAACATTGCTTTGTCCGGTGAAAAAGTCATCTTGTCTGAATCAGGAGAGAAATATGAACAAATATACCACCGTTCACAAGCGAAAACAGTTCTAAACAAATATGTTAGTGGATTTTGATGTGAGAGGACAACAGAGGAAATGCCTTAATGATAGATTGGTTTAACTGATGGACTGGAGTGGTGTGGATTCAATCGGCATCCTTCTGTCTCGAGAGACAATGAAGTATCTGCGCCCGGGTCAGTCTGTTGTGGAATTGCAGTGCCTGCTGTGGCTAAACAGTCCAATACGAGAGCGGCAGAGTCTGTTGCGGTTACTACAGGTGAAGCCTGAGGCTGCTTTTGTGGGCACTGACTCTACTCTCTGCCGTCTGCGCTGCCTTTTCTCCTCCCACTGGTCCTCTCTCTTTCCCTTGCTCAGCTTTGTGCTGGTTCTTACGGCGAGCCGCCAGTCGACTTAGTTTGCGGTAGCAGCTTCCAAGTCTGCAGGATTCAGGCTTCCGGCTTTCAGGTCATGCTTGCAGACGTCTTTGTACCGGAGCACTGGTCTGCCTGTTGGTCTGGTGCCGGAGGCGAGCTCGCCATACATGATGTCCTTAGGAATCCGGCCATCCTGCATTCGGCAGACATGGCCGAGCCAGCATAGGCGTCTTTGTGAAAGGAGTGCGTGCATGCGGAATGTTTTTGCCTGGGCCAACACTTCAGTGTTTGGGACACGGTTCTGCCAGGTGAATCCAAGGATCCAGGCAGTGCAGATGGAAAGAGTTAAGTCTGCGTTCTTGCCAGGTGTACATAGTCGACGTCTCGCTGCCGTAGAGAAGAGCGCTGAGGACATTGGTCTGGTACACTTTCATCTTGGTGTTGGTGGTGAGCATGCTATTGTTCCACACTCTCTTGGTTAGGCGGGCCATCGCTATTGATGTCTTGCCGATTCTGGTGTTCAGCTCATTGTCCAAAGAGAGGTTGCTGGAGATGGTGGAGCCAAGATATGTAAAGTACTCCACTACCTCGAGGGTGTGATCACCGATGGAGATGCAGGGGGGAGTGCTGCTGACATCCTGGCCCATGACGTTTGTTTTCTTTAGGCTGATGGTCAGCCCAAACTCATCAGAAGTGCAAGCGAAGCTGCTGATGAGACGCTGTAGTACTTCCTCGGTATGGGCAGTCAGGGCGGCGTCATCAGCAAACAGCAGCTCCCTAATCAGGACCCTGCGCACCTTGGTCTTTGCAAGGTTGAAAAGGTTGCCATCGCTCCTAGTGCGAATGAAGACACCATCGTCTGACTGACTGAAGGCGTGGTGCAGCAGCAGGGAGAAGAAGATGCCGAAGAGTGTCGGGGCGAGGACACAATCTTGCTTCACGCCGCTTTGGATTGGGAAAGGTTCTGAAGATAAGCCATCGTACTGGACGGTACCTTTCATTTCATCGTGAAAGGACGTGACCATCTTCAGAAGCTTGGGGGGACATCCGATCCTGTGCAGTAGGGTGAAGAGGCCTTTCCTGCTGACCAAGTTGAAGGCCTTGGTCAGGTCGATAAAGGCGATGTAGAGTGGCTGTCTCTGCTCCCGGCACTTCTCCTGTAGCTGTCTCAGTGAGAAGATCATGTCAATCGTTGATCTCTAGGATCTGAAGCCGCACTGCGCTTCTGGGTAAACGCGTTCAGCCAGCACTTGGAGTCTGTTCAGCACCACGCGGGCAAAGACCTTCCCCACCATGCTCAGCAAGGAGATGCCGCGGTAGTTGTTACAGTCACTGCGGTCTCCTTTGTTCTTGTAGAGCGTGATGAAATTGGCGTCTCGCATGTCCTGAGGAACTGTTCACTCCTCCCAACACTGAAGTAAGAGTTCATGAAGGTGGTTCGAGGAGGACACTCTTCTTGCCAGCCTTGATGACCTCTGGGGGAATGCCGTCACTGCCTGGAGCTTTGGCACATGCTAAAGAGTCAATGGCCTTGCTGAGCTCGTGTGTTTGTCTTACAGTGGGCAGAGCATCAAGTTCCTCCATCTCGGGCAAGGGGGTGGTGCTCTCCACTGGTTCACTGGTTGGGAGCAAGGTATGCCTTTACCCCAAGCGGATCCACAACTCCAAGCAAAAAAGACGGCCACGTATTAACACAGCCCTGACATCAATCCCAGAAGTTTGCACACGCTTTGCCAGTGCCATTGAAGTTGCCCTCAAGGACTGCCCAGACAACAGCGCTGAAGAGAGATGGAGCCACATCCATCTACAACTCGGCCATGGCAACCTTCGGCAAGAGGGAGAAGAAAAATCCAGGTGTGGATTACTTGTGGATTATTGTGATGTTTTTATCAGCTGTTTGGACTCTCATTCTGACGGCACCCATTCACTGCAGAGGATCCATTGGTGATCAAATGATGTAATGCTACATTTCTCCAAATCTGTTCCGATGAAGAAACTCATCTACAATTTGGATTGCCTGATAGTGAGCAAATTTTCAGCAAATTTACATTTTTGACTGAACTACTATTTTTTTTCTTAAAACGAGAAAAAATATCCATGAATGTCATAAGAAAAATTATCTTGTATTTCCTTTGAATTAAGTTTTTCTTATTCCATTGACAGATATTTTAAATTAACATTATTTTAATACAGAAATGCAGAAAACAAGATATTTTCCTTCTCAAGTAAATGTGTCTTAATTTAAGAATGTTTAGATATAATGGAAAACAAGACTTCTTAAGTAAGAAAATACTTTTTTGAAGTGTTAAACATCTCCAGCAGTGCCCATGTTATCACACCACACTGGGTGAGTTGTCACAATGGGAACCTGCCAGATAAATATAAACAGTAAAACGAATGAATTAATTCATCATTTATATAGCGCTTTATTTTGTATTGCTGTACACCCAAAGCGCTTTACAATCATATCATGGGATCTCTCCTCAACCACCACCAGTGTGCAGCATCCACCTGGATGATGTGATGGCATCCCCAGAGCAACGACGCTCAACACACACCAGCTACAGGTGGAGAGGAGAGAGAGATAGAGCCAATTCAGTGGATGGGGATTATTAGGAATTTGGCCAGGACACCGGGGATACACCCCTACTCTTTACGAGATGTCCCATAGGATTTTTTTTAATGACCACAGAGAGTCAGGACCTCGGCTAAACATCTCAGCCGAAGGACGATGCTTTTTTTCAGTATAGTGTCCCCTTCACTATACTGGGGCATTAGGACCCACACAGACCACAGGGTGAGCACCCATGAAACCCATAAAACATGAATATCAACTTAATAAAAACAACATAAATGTAAATGGTAGCATACAAAATTATCTACATATTTATATATAATTTGGGACAAATTCATGCACACTACATAAAATGGATACTATGCAAACTGAGACACAATGTCTCTTTCCAGACAAGCTCCGAATCAAAAATTACCAGCATAAATTTAATGCTGTTTGATTTATGCTGGTAATTTCTGGTTCATTTCAGCAGGGGCTGTACTATAAATATAAATATTATAAATATAACATTGAAATATAAAATAAAAAAATATCTTAAACTAATGAGTAAAATATATCAATTTAAATATATAATTTAAATTATGAATAATATTTATTATTATATAAATATTTACATTAAGTACATATTATATTAAATATATATTTACAACATTTACAAAATGATATCAAATAATAAATATGTAATAGTAATTTTTTTTTTTTTACTATTTACATTTACAAAAATAATAATATATTATTATTATTATTATTATTATTATTATTATCAGAAAACAAGACATTTTGCACAGTGTCTTTCTCACTCTTTTTTTTTTTTTACACACTGTACATACCCAAAGCTACAAACAAATGTAAAGTATTTATCCTATCCTTATAGCCTTAAGAATGTTGTTATCAATCATAGCGCCCACTTTAATTACAAAGAAAAATGGAATTGGGACAGAGAATTCAGTGATTTCTCTGGGGATTATTAAATCTAAATCATGCTACAGGCTCTATACTCCAGACACTATCTACCCTCTCCAACTTTCCATGAGTCTTAATCTGGAATATTTTGTTTTCATAAATTAGCTGACACATGCATCATACAAGAAAACACATCAAGAATTCAAATATTCCTAGACTGGAAGTTGCCATTATGAGGTCTTAAAAAGCAGTCAATATATTTCTAACATACTGAATGCATTTTAGATGCCCGAGACCAAATTAATAACTTGCAATTCAATTTTAACAGCAAAATAAAGGAATCGCACAGCTCAAGACAAATATTTCCATAAGATATGCTCAAATGACTGAACATTCAGTCCTTCTCAATGAAAGCTGTGCAGAGGAAAATAAGCAGATATTCTAGCAGCCCAATTAAATTTGTCTGTGTGTTCGATATTTTATTAGGCGCAGTCTTCACTGCTTCCCTCTGTCAATACAGCGTGAGTTCAGCATCATTCGGCCAGTAAACTGCTGTTTCATGCATTGGCAATCCAATAACACATATATAAACCAGCATGATGGAACACAGATATGCAAGACAGCACAAAACTACTGCAAATAAAGAAATAAAATATTATCCTTGAATACTGCATGTGCATCAGCAAGTCAGTGACGTCAATGGTTTATCACATCTTAAAAATATACCCAAATGCAGGAAAATGACATAATGACAGTCAACGGAGATGGTCTTTGGGCTCAGATGGTGTAGCGATGGTTAAATGACACATGCTGCTAACTAGACAAACCTTGACCCTAGAGCTAGACAAACACAAATCAGAAATTACCAGTATAAATAGAAGTTTTTCATGCTGGTTGTTTCAGCAGAGACTGTATTGTAAATATAAATATTATTTAAAAATATAAAATAAAAATCTAACAGTAAATATATAAATAATTAATTTGGATATATAATTCATATTATGACTACCATTTATTAATATTTTATTTTTTTACATTAAGAATTAATTCTATTTAATATATTATATTTAGATTAAGTATAACATTTATTGTTAGTATTATTATTGTTTTAAATTTTTATCATATTTTATTTAAAGGGGTCATGTGATGTTGCTAAAAAGAACATTATTTTGATATTTGGGTTGAAGTGTTCTGGAACAGTGTTGTAAATACCACTGATTTGTAGTCGTGTCCTCTTTTGGAAGACCAAACAAAGTAGTTTCGCTTTCACAATGAAGCACACAGCGTCTTCACGACATGGCGGCAGCGGCAACAACAATACTACAGCGAGAATAAAAGTTACGCCTTCTTTCTTTGCGTGAACATTTGGGCAGCGTTATACAAATCTTCCCACATCGTGACATTGACGTGGAGGCGTATTAGAACGAGCCGTTTTAGGTAGGTGTGGCTGACTCTTAACTTTTATAAAGAATATCTCTTTGGATTTGAGACTTTAGTCTTTGCAACTTTACAGATCTTCTTTATGCACCAAGAGCTTGTAACACTCCAAAGAGAAAGGAAAAATTGAAATCGCATCATATGACCCCTTTAATGCGGAAGTAAGCAGGTGTGCGAGATTTCTGGTTCATTAGTCTTTGTAGGGAAATAAGGAGAAGCATAACAACATGCAGTATATGGTAAAACTGTTTGTACTACAAACCAGTGTGTTCATAATTAAGATAATACATTCAAATAATATGGTAAGACACACCAATTTATAAATTAAATTTACAACTGGCCGCACCCGCTATTACGGGAAAAATGAAGGCAGTTAGTGGTGAACGGGAAATACAAACAAGAAATATATAGGAGAAAACAACTACAGCATTTCCATGACTTTCCAAAAGAGGAAAAACATCAAAAGAAATTATTATTGTGCATAAAAGTGAATAAACATATTCACATTCATAAAAAGCTGGACGAAATCAAATTTTTGGAATGTCTATTCAATGCTCCCAGTATTGCAAAGCCTTTGAATTATCATCATTTGAGTGCTTTTCCCAGAAAACATGCAATTAAATATGATTGATTAATCAGCATATGATGTAATTAATTCAGATGTTTAATTAAGAATCCTAAAACATATTTGTGTGTGTCAGACCTTTTATCTGAAGAGAGCAGACGCAGGTTCTCAGTGGGGCTGTGTGGGTTCAGTCTGTAGGCCATCTCTCTCTCTCTCATCCATCTATCCAGCACTAATAGCCCCTGTTCTTGTGCGCACTGAACCGTAGCCCTGCTAAAGACAGCCATGCATTATGGAGCATGAACCACCGAATCAGGTCACGGCCCGCTGTTCAGAGGCGCAGTCAAAAATGCAATATGGGATATTGTAATGTAGATGTGAGATATTTTCCAAAGCTTTCTGTGACACCAGATGCATTTAAAGAGCAGGAGCTTCATCGGGATTCTGTGATAGTTTCATATATGGGACATGAAATGATTCAATTGAGGTATTGTGGGTAAACATACTGGACAATGGTGGAACGTTTTGTCATGCACAAGTGGTGATTATTCATTTGCTTTGGATAAGTGCATTCACTTCAAATTCAAAAAACATTTCAAAGGACATAACAGACTGAAAAAAAAAGAATCACAAAACTGAAGTGGTAATTTCGCCGGTCCCCGGGCCCCTGAAGAGTTTTAGTCATAGAAAAACAGTGTTATCAGTAAATTAAACTGGGTTATGATTTTGCCCACGCGCACTAAATACAGAGGTGCAAATATGTTTTCCTGCATCTTCACTCTGATGAAAAAAACCTACAACTTTATTTCCATGTTGGCACTTGAAAGCTGTGGGAAATGTTCTTTTACTTCCCAAAATGAATTAATAATGAACACAATTAGCATATTTTAAATAAGACTCCTTGTTGACTTATTCAGATGGAGTCATCCTGACAGCCGTCTTCAAAACACATCTGCATAGTGTGCGCTGAATGCCAAAATAATTGTTTGCTCAATTAGTCATTCCTCGGAGCAACTAGAAGTCCGGGCCCTTCATTTGTCCAACAATCTGCCTGTTCCTTATGCGTACAGCTCAAGCAGCGAGTCCCAACACACAACGCTCATTTAAACACCTGAATCCTCTAGAAAAACACACGCTCACTTCACTCATTAGCTATAGCTGCTGATTTGCATAAGAAAATCAGTATGTTCTGAGTCGTTTCGATCAGCACTGGGAAATAACTACCTAAAAGTATTACTAACTAGTTTCTCAGTAGCTTTTCCCAACAGTATTGTGGCATGACAAAATGCTGCATCACTTTTCAATATCATATTGTTTTGCACACAGCTTCAGAGTCAAGCAAACAGTCACTAATTATATATTTATGCATATATATGTATACATGCATTTTATTTATATATCACACACACAACACCGACATAATTAAATTTGAACAGACATTTACACAACATACAAATTTTTTTTTGTTGTATTTTATAATGCGATTTCAATTTTTCCTTTCTCTTTGGAGTGTTACAAGCTCTTGGTGCATAAAGAAGATCTGTAAAGTTGTAAAGACTAAAGTCTCAAATCCAAAGAGATATTCTTTATAAAAGTTAAGAGTCAACCACGCCTACCTAAAACGGCTCGTTCTAACACGCCCCCACATGTCTACGTCACAATGTGGGAAGATTTGCATAACGCCACCCAAATGTTCACACAAAGAAAGAAGGCGTAATTTTTATTCTCGCTGTAGTATTGTTGCTGCCACCATGTTGTGAAGGCGCTGTGTGTTTCGTTGTGAAAGCGAAACTACTTTGTTTGGTCTTCCAAAAGAGGACGATATCTGCTTCGTCATGCCTAGAGCTGATCCGTGCTGGTCGCTGAGGGAATACATTAACTTTGCGCTGTGGATCGCCGAATCGGCTTTCACCGTGGACGAAGCGGAGTCCAGCCCGGGTGTCGTCACATGTGGTTGCCGTAAGCCCGCCGGCCGCTCCTTCGTTGAATCTGCCAGCCGCCGCTCACTCAAGCCACCGGCCTCTGCTCACTCTAGGCCGCGGTGTGTGACGCCGTGTTTCGTTGTGAAAGCGAAACTACTTTGTTTGGCCTTCCAAAAGAGGACACGACTAGAAATTAGTGGTTAAATTGTATTTACAACACTGTTCCAGAACACTTCAACCCAAATATTCAGATGCGTGCAGAACATTTTATGGAGGACTGTTTCCTGATCCTGGGAGAGTAGACAACAATGCCGGCTGTTCTGACTCACAGACTGTAAGTACGTTTTTTATATATAAAGAATTTGCCACTGACGATTCAATCGCAAGTTTTGAGCAGTGTAGAGTAGCGATTGTTGTTTGTAATTTCTCTGATCACAAATGTTCTTATTATAATCCGTAATTATGTCCCCACTGGATGCAACAAATGCCTCGTTCATAAAGGGTTTTAATGTTTTTGTCTCGTCGCTCCGGCCGGACAGGGCATCACAGTATGGTAGGGGCATAACATTTCCGTCACACGCTTGAGATATTCGTCCAATCATAACGCACTTCATAGCTGGCCAATCAGAGCACACCTCACTTTTCAGAACGATGAGCTTTGTAAAAATCGACACATTTCAGAAAGGTGGGGCATAGAGGAGAAACAATAATGTACAGTATGTGGAAAAAATTTTTTGTTTTTTGAACCTTAAAGTTTTTCATTACACCAAGTGTTCATTTGTCTGTATTTTGTTCATAAGTGATGGTTTAAAGTAAAAACGCCTTAATGATTTTTTTTTCTCACAAACCCACAGGTTTTCACTTTTCAAGACATTAACTGATGGAGTCGTGTGGATTGCTTGTTTATTATTGTGATGTTTTCCTGACTGCAATATATCTTCAATGTAGCTAGTTTCTTTATGTTAGTGGCATGTAGCATAGCTAACTACTTTTTACTTTTTCTGCTATTGGTCGAATCTCCCTGTATCTGTATGTCTAGTCTTAAAAAAAAAACTAAAAAAACACTTCACTCTTCTCCAATCCTACCACATGCTTGTGTAACAAGACTGCAGTCTGTTTTTTTATGCGGTTTCATCCTCTTTTGCTCTGAGCTGGGAATTCAGAATGCTCTGCATGTCACACGTGCAGCTTGTGTGTGTCGTTTCATACAGGACAGATGAGTTTCCGCACTGCAGGTTTCTACTCTGTGTGGTCTATATGGAAATGTACAGTACACACATTCATCTCTGTCATATATTTTCAGTGTAAATTAGGCCAACAAGTGTCTGAATGAGTCAGATAACAGTGAAATGGCACACACATTCTGAGCACATCGTTTCTATGTTGGTGATATGTAAAGACACATTTAAACATGCTGAAGGTGGAGATACTGCAAAAGTGACTCGTGCAGTTCTCTGAATTGCACATTTCAAAAACATGTTTAAAGGAAACATCTCAACTGAAATACTTTCAGGTACATGGAAACAACGTAATAGATTCTGCAAGAGAAGGTTGTTGCTGAGAAATACATGTTTTATGTTAGAGTGAAGAATAACCTGCATTGTAAATATATTTTATTTACTTTGGTGTTCAGTTTTGCAGGATTAGAAGAAGTGTCATAAAAAAAACAGTAATATTGTGAAATATTGTGAAATTTATTATTACAACCTATTGCCTATTTTAATATAATTTAAAATGTAATATTGCTGAATTTTCAGCATCATTACTCCAGTCTTCGATGTCACATAATCCTTCAAAAATCAATCTAATATGCTGATTTGCTGGTTAAGAAACATTTATTATTATTATTATTATTATTATTATAAATTTTGAAAACAGAACATTTAAAAGAACAGTAATTATTTGAAATAGATTGTTGTTGTGACATTATAAATGTCTTTGAAGTATTTAAAACTATTCATTTTGTTAAAAAAAAAACGTATTGACCCCAAACCTTTATATTATTTTCTTCGCTTAAGATTAAACATGTTAACTACATTTAACTACATGAAAATTCTGTCATTTACTCACCCTAATGTTGTTCCTGTTTGATCTTTTTTTTTTTTGGTTGGGGGGGGGGACACCCAAAAGGAGACATTTTGAAGATTTTGCTGGTCATTGCTCTCCATAATATGTGACCCTGGACCACAAAACCAGTTATAAGGGTAATTTTTTCAAAATTGAGATTTATACATCATCTGAAAGCTGAATAAATAATTGTTAGAATAGGACAAAATTTGGCCGAGATACAACTATTAGAAAATCTGGAATCTAAGGGTGCAAAAAAAAATCAAAATATTGAGAAAATTGCCTTTAAAGTTGTCCAAATGAAGTTCTTAGCAATACATATTACTAATCAAAAATTAAGTTTTAATGTAATTACAGTAGGAAATTTACAAAATATCTTCATGGAACATGATCTTTACTTAATATCCTAATTATTTTTGGCATAAAAGAAAAATCAATAATTTTGACCCATACAATGTATTTTTGGCTATTACTACAAATATACCCCAGCGACTTAAGACTGCTTTTGTGCTCCATATTACAATGAATGGGGACTGGAGACTTCAAACTTCAAAAAGGACCAAAGCAATATTAAAGTATCATAAAAGCAGTCCATATGACTCCATATGAAGCTGAAAATGTGCCATTTCATTTGACATCAGAACTAAAAATGTCTTAATCATTCTTTTAAGTAGAGTGTTGTCAATGAATCTGTTGATTCAGTTCATGACTGATTCAGTGAATGATTTAATCACAAACTAGTCTGATTAAAACAATTGTATTTCTTTTTGTGTGAAGTTTTGGTTCAGTTAACACTGAAATGTAACTTTTCACAAACTAAGAGCCAGTGCTGATTTATTCCTTACTAATTGCAAAAAAAAAAATTTTGGGATTCCTCTGCTTTCTCTAAACTAACTATGGCTATGTCAAGGTGAGATCTACACATTGCTCTTTCATTATGCAAAAATCAGATATCGCCTGAAGTCCTTAATATTCATCGTGACTATGAGAGCATTTGAGCATCTGTCCAGATGAATATCTAATGTGAAACTCAATTAGATGGCTTCAAGCATGTGTGCTTTAAGGGCCATATCATTTTCATTCTTCAGCTCAACGTTTTCATAAAGCAAATCAAGCGAACAACACTTGGAACTAATGATACAGATGTCTGATCGACAGTTGCTGAAGTTCAGCAGTGGTTGTAACCTTCACAGCGCTCCTGATCTTCATTTACATTCACGAATGATCCGATCTGTCCCCTCTCCTCTCTCCCCTGATCGCTTTGATGACTGACAGCCCTGCTGCTAAATAAAAGAGAAACCCATTTCGAATTTTTCTTCGAGGAGTAGATCGATTGAACCCTCTCTGCCTCTTCTCCTTCAAAAGACCCTTCCGCTCTTGAAAGTTAAGGGAAGCCTTCAGCACAGAATGCTTTTCTCCGAGCAGGAGATGAGGTGTGCCGAATCACAATGGCCTCCAAATAATGAATGATGCCATGAACAAAATGCTCAGCAGTGCTTTCTCCAGACATGTCGATGTGACATCGATGAGCATGTACATTTCATTAGGTCATTAGCTTTACTCTAGATGAAAGACAAGAACGTTCCATGAGATGCTGACAAAAGTTTCAGAAGAGAACAGAAATGGGAATCTGACCAAAACACACCAAGGCCACATTTCACCCCCTTAAATCAGAAGAAAAATATATGTAAAAAAAAAATCGCTTAAATAAATAAAATAAACATACTGTATTTATATGTTTCTTACACAAAATAAATGTTCTTTTTAGCAGCATCATATGACTCCTTTAATTATCTTACACTAAACCGACTTAATTCATGTAGTGACCATCTAGAATGACAATAAGTAATGCGCTTACTTAAAAAGACATCTGCAGCTCATAATATAAACACCTTCACAGCACCTATGGACCTTAAAGATTGATCCAGACCGTGAAAGTCCTTGTCATAATTAGAGAGCCACAGCCGTCTCTCTGAAACACCTCAGCATAGCAAGGGCCGCGGCTGCGTCTGTGTGACGAGTCTCATTTTGTGAATCAGACGCTCTACTCTCTAATTACACTCATTAGGAATGGTGAGCTCACAATCTCCCATTATACCGCAGAGAGCTGGGATCTCATTGCACCTCATTATCATTATGGCTGCTTGTGTTACTGCCTTTGATTTCAGTAATATCGCTCTCAGGGGCCATAGGCTCCGAGATAACCTGGACTCCCTATGGGACATCCGGCTTATTAGCTGTCCGATGAAACATACAGCAAAATCAACACATGAACCATTTTCCAGGTGCAGTCCCATGAATCATTTACTTACAGGGATACTGGGCTTACATTTTTCCCAAGGAAAATGCGCTCCTAAGAAGAAAAAAAATTAATAAAAATTAGGGATGCAATGACAAAAAGTACACAACGTTTTGAAATGTTTATTTCAAACTGTATATACACACACAAACCTTTATGCATATATTTGATTAAGAGACAGACTCTAATAACCACAACAAACACAATGAAGTAAGCATTTTATAATTCAGAATTCATCAAAAGTATCTATTGGCAGAAATGCACGGTATTCATTGATCGTGAATATGACCTGCTCTGAAACCCATGTTTTGACTGAAACATGCAGCGCTGATATTTATTTCATTAAATATTTAATTAGGCTGTTCCGCAATTCCTATTTTTTCCCCATCACCAAATATAAGACCTCTTGAAATGATAAATAAGATGTTTGTTAAAAAAAGTTTCATAAAACCAAGGGACTTGAACTCACACTCACGGTCCTAAATACATTTTACACAACAACGTAGTAAAAACTGAAAAGTTTTCCTTTGTGCTTTTGAAAAATTTCACATTGTCATTGTCAAAAGTATCCGGATCACACAGATCTGCAAAAATGACTAAAAACACTGTATTATGCATGACACTATGCGTCTGCACACATATGCATTCCTATAGACTCAAATTAATACACATGCACCGTTTTTTCAAATGTGCATTTTTGTAGTTTATGTAGATGATAACATTACCGTTTTCAAAAACCTGCATTTTCAGGCCCCCAATATGCCATTGTCAGGTAAATGAATGGCCAAAACGCTTAAAAATATTCTGTATTTGGGTTATAAACGGTGTCATTTAAACATCCCCCTTAGTTGCAAATGTGAAATGCTGTCAATGTCGAACCCTGAGAAAGGTCAACAAAACTAGGCAAAAAAAACCCCCCTCTTTTTAATTTAGCAATGACCTAGCAACCACCTTGGTGACTGCACGGTTTGCCAGTATCAGCTCCTTGGCAACTTTTGCACAGGCAAGCAGCACTCATATTTTCTTCAGAAAGGTAGGCATTTTATAACGGCAAATATGTACAGCTTTGACAGGCATATTGAAAATAACATTAGGACGAAGATATGAAGAAAAACGTTCATGGAGAGCTACAGAAAACCGGCATCATTTATTCCACAGCTCTTTCGTCCTCTGCCAGCTCAACACTATGAGGGAAATATTACGTTTTGAAAGATTTCAAGCTAGGAGAACATTGGCCTACCTCTCCTGCTGTCTCGTATTGAACTTTTGCTGATATAAAAGATTTGATGCGTTTTCCCCCCTCTTTACTCTGTCGATTCTGCTCAACCCAAGCTCATAATTAGAAGGCTGAGACAAAGTATAACTTACAGGCACCAACATATTCACACTTTCTTTGTTAATGAATATGAATGAGAGTAGCCGCTGGAATGGGAGTCCAAACAGCTGATGAAATCATCACAATAGTAATCCACACGACTCAATTAACATGTTATGAAGTAAAAAGCTGCATGTTTATAAGAAACAAACTTAACTTCAATCCGTTGATTCTGGCCGAAATTTGAGTCCATAATCCAGAATGCCTCCTCCAGTGAAAGTCTCCATCCCCCATTGTCCTCTCACATCAAAATCGACAGACACATTTGTTTAGAATTATTTTGAACTGGTTTTGTTTGTAAACGGTGCTTGATTTTTGAATATTTCTCCCCCTGATTTAGAGGAGACAACTTTTCCACTAAATCAATATTATAGGATAGAGGATACATTTGAAGTAAAAGTCATCTTAATAATTGGTTTCTTTCAAACACTCCGCTTTTCACTTCTCAAGACATTAATTGATGGACTGGAGTGGTGTGGGTTACTTGTAGATTGTGATGTTTTTATCAGCTGTTTGGGCTCTCATTCTGATGGCACCCATTCACTGCAGAGGATCCATTGGTGAGCAAGTGATGTAATGGTACATTTCTCCAAATCTGTTCTGATGAAGAAACAAACTCATCTACATTTTGGATGGTCTGAGGGCGAGTACAGTTTCAGTTCATTTTCATGTTTATGTGAACTAAAAACATTAATATATGAAGAGTTCATTTGCAAAAACCAATAACTCCATTTTTATTTAAAGGGGTCATATGATGCGATTTCATTTTTTCCTTTCTCCTTGGAGTGTTACAAGCTCTTGGTGCATAAAGAAGATCTGTAAAGTTGCAAAGACTAAAGTCTCAAATCCAAAGAGATATTCTTTATAAAAGTTAAGAGTTAACCACGCCTACCTAAAACGGCTCGTTCTAACACGCCCCCACATGTCTACGTCACTATGTGGGAAGATTTGCATAACGCCGCCCAAATGTTCACGCAAAGAAAGGCGGCGTAACTTATTCTCGCTGTAGTATTGTTGCCACCATGTCCTGAAGATGCTGTGCGTTTCGTTGTGAAAGCGAAACTTTGTTTGGTCTTCCAAAAGAGGAGGATATCCGCTTCGTCATGCCTAGAGCTGATCTGTGCTGGTCGCTGAGGGAATACATCAACTTAGTGCTGTGGATCGCCGGATCGGCTTTCACCGTTTTCACCACTCCTTCGCCGGAACCGCCGTTCTCGACCCCGCCGCCTCAGCTCACTCTTGCCCGGCTTCAGCTCATGCTAAGCCGGGGCTTTCGCTCACGCTAGACCGCTGTGTTTTTCGTTGTGAAAGCAAAACTACTTTGTTTGGTCTTCCAAAAGAGGAGGATATCTGCTTCGTCATGCCCAAAGCTGATCTGTGCTGGTCGCTGAGGGAATACTTCAACTTAGTGCTGTGGATCGCCGGCACATTTTATAGAGGACTGTTTACTGATCCTGGGAGAGTAACATTAGACTAAAATGCCGGCAGTTCTGACTCACGCAAGTACGTTTTCTTTTATCATTTGCCACTGATGATTCAAACGCGAGTTTTGGGCAGTGTGGAGTAGCACTTGTTGTTTGTAATTTCTCTGATCACAAATGCAGACATGGTTTTATGTTTACATGTGCAATGCAACAACGCGTAAAAAGACAGTATAAGTCATTATAATAAGTAATTATGTCCCCACTGGCTGCAACAAATGCCTTGTTTGTAATGGGTTTTCATGTTTTTGTGTCGTCGCTCCTGCTAGGACACGCCATCACAGTATGGTGAAGGGCGTAACATTTCCGTCTCACACTTGAGGTATTCAGCCAAATCACAACGCACTGGATAGCGGGCCAATCAGAGCACACCTCGCTTTTTCTGAGCTTTGTAAAAATCGATGCGTTTCAAAAAGGCGGGGCATAGAGGAGAAACAATGTACAGTATGTGGAAAATAGTGTTTTTTTTACTTTAAACCGCATAAACCCATTTCATTACACCAAATACATGTTCTTTTTAGCAGCATCATATGACCCCTTTAATTTTTTCAGAAATCACGTTTTTTTTTTTATTTATTGTGCATTCCAAGTAATATCAATGAAACTGCAGTTGGGTTGTTTTAATTAAGTAATAACTTAAACAAATACAGGTAATTTACAAAATTAAAGTAGATTAAAAGTTTGTTTTATAGCAAAAGCAGATAACTCCACATTTAATGTTTTAGAGTAAAAAAAAAAAAAAAAAAAACTTTTAATCTTTGTAATCTGCTCAGATGACAATGTAGATGACTGACAAACGTTGTTGTTGTTGTGGTGATCAAACTGTATGGATGAGGTTATTACACGCAATACACAGAGCTTTTCTCTCACCATTGTAACGCGCTGCTTTTGCAAGGTTCTGTGAAAACGTTTCAGCTTTTATTTACCCGTTTTGCCCTGAAGAAGTTATCACAGGTTCAAGTTCGTCGAAATTATCCATCCTCGATCACTTTTAGTCAGCTAGCTTTGACGAAACTACTCTCAGCTAGCACATCTTTTCAAAGTGAAAGTAGCCTTGTCACCTGACCTGAATACAGCACGCGGATTCGCTAAAATTGACTTATCGGCTTCCGCTCAAAAACAACAAGGGCCCTTGTTGGCTTCTGCAGTAAAACGTGAACTCGCGATGCCTTGAAAGTGAACAAAACCAGCTTTTTTGACAAAACGTGTTTAGGGTTCAGATCGCGCTATATGTGGAGAATAATCAGCTCCTTTTTTCTTTTTTTTTATTAAAGTGGCATTTATAGGTTTTTGCAAATTAACTCTTCATATATTTAGGGTGACCATATTTTAGTTATTTAAAAAAAAAAAAAAAAAAAAAAAAAAAAAGAGG
>NW_015505289.1:2608748-2618922 GCF_001515645.1 Sinocyclocheilus grahami | reverse complement strand
TTGGAGTGTTACAAGCTCTTGGTGCATAAAGAAGATCTGTAAAGTTGCAAAGACTAAAGTCTCAAATCCAAAGAGATATTCTTTATAAAAGTTAAGAGTTAACCACGCCTACCTAAAACGGCTCGTTCTAACACGCCCCCACATGTCTACGTCACTATGTGGGAAGATTTGCATAACGCCGCCCAAATGTTCACGCAAAGAAAGGCGGCGTAACTTATTCTCGCTGTAGTATTGTTGCCACCATGTCCTGAAGATGCTGTGCGTTTCGTTGTGAAAGCGAAACTTTGTTTGGTCTTCCAAAAGAGGAGGATATCCGCTTCGTCATGCCTAGAGCTGATCTGTGCTGGTCGCTGAGGGAATACATCAACTTAGTGCTGTGGATCGCCGGATCGGCTTTCACCGTTTTCACCACTCCTTCGCCGGAACCGCCGTTCTCGACCCCGCCGCCTCAGCTCACTCTTGCCCGGCTTCAGCTCATGCTAAGCCGGGGCTTTCGCTCACGCTAGACCGCTGTGTTTTTCGTTGTGAAAGCAAAACTACTTTGTTTGGTCTTCCAAAAGAGGAGGATATCTGCTTCGTCATGCCCAAAGCTGATCTGTGCTGGTCGCTGAGGGAATACTTCAACTTAGTGCTGTGGATCGCCGGCACATTTTATAGAGGACTGTTTACTGATCCTGGGAGAGTAACATTAGACTAAAATGCCGGCAGTTCTGACTCACGCAAGTACGTTTTCTTTTATCATTTGCCACTGATGATTCAAACGCGAGTTTTGGGCAGTGTGGAGTAGCACTTGTTGTTTGTAATTTCTCTGATCACAAATGCAGACATGGTTTTATGTTTACATGTGCAATGCAACAACGCGTAAAAAGACAGTATAAGTCATTATAATAAGTAATTATGTCCCCACTGGCTGCAACAAATGCCTTGTTTGTAATGGGTTTTCATGTTTTTGTGTCGTCGCTCCTGCTAGGACACGCCATCACAGTATGGTGAAGGGCGTAACATTTCCGTCTCACACTTGAGGTATTCAGCCAAATCACAACGCACTGGATAGCGGGCCAATCAGAGCACACCTCGCTTTTCAGACCGATGAGCTTTGTAAAAATCGACGCATTTCAGAAAGGCGGGGCATAGAGGAGAAACAATAATATACAGTATGTGCAAAATAATGTGTTTTTTAGCCTTAAACCATTTCATTATTTCATTACACCAAATACATGTTCTTTTTAGCAGCATCATATGACCCCTTTAATTTTTTCAGAAATCACGTTTATTTATTTATTTATTGTGCATTCCAAGTAATATCAATGAAACTGCAGTTGGGTTGTTTTAATTAAGTAATAACTTAAACAAATACAGGTAATTTACAAAATTAAAGTAGATTAAAAGTTTGTTTTATAGCAAAAGCAGATAACTCCACATTTAATGTTTTAGAGTAAAAAAAAAAAAAAAAAAACTTTTAATCTTTGTAATCTGCTCAGATGACAATGTAGATGACTGACAAACGTTGTTGTTGTTGTGGTGATCAAACTGTATGGATGAGGTTATTACACGCAATACACAGAGCTTTTCTCTCACCATTGTAACGCGCTGCTTTTGCAAGGTTCTGTGAAAACGTTTCAGCTTTTATTTACCCGTTTTGCCCTGAAGAAGTTATCACAGGTTCAAGTTCGTCGAAATTATCCATCCTCGATCACTTTTAGTCAGCTAGCTTTGACGAAACTACTCTCAGCTAGCACATCTTTTCAAAGTGAAAGTAGCCTTGTCACCTGACCTGAATACAGCACGCGGATTCGCTAAAATTGACTTATCGGCTTCCGCTCAAAAACAACAAGGGCCCTTGTTGGCTTCTGCAGTAAAACGTGAACTCGCGATGCCTTGAAAGTGAACAAAACCAGCTTTTTTGACAAAACGTGTTTAGGGTTCAGATCGCGCTATATGTGGAGAATAATCAGCTCCTTTTTTCTTTTTTTTTATTAAAGTGGCATTTATAGGTTTTTGCAAATTAACTCTTCATATATTTAGGGTGACCAGGACGGGGCGGGGGGCGGTTTGTTGGTGGTTAAAGTAGTGCCCAAAGTAGCGCAATATCCCAAATATCATCAAAACTCAATGTCATTTCCATACCTGAAATACATTTTACTGTCACTGTTACGCGCATAAATATATAAAAAAACCCGCAGCTAAAAAGCTTCAGTGGCCCTCCTTCACAAAACTTAACATCCAGCACAGTTTTATCATAGAATGCAAAATGTTTCAAGCATTTCAGTCAAATGTAATTTATGTAACATTTCAAACCGTTAACTCACGGGGGGAAATCAACCCACAGCAAGTTTAAAAGCAGCCCAATTCCATGAAGAAAAAAAAAAAAAAAAAAAAAAAAAAGTGGAAATGACAACCCTGCATCCAACACGAGCTGCAAGAGTCAGATTTGACTGATTACGTGTTAAGAGGAGAGATGGCTGACAGATCATGCTGGAGGATTTGCTGCTCAACAGATCCTGAGCTCATTGACAAATATCTGATCTTCCTTTACACAGAGCTTGTGATCGCGAAATCAAAAGGGAAAGTGAACAGCCAGCGCCCATTCAAAAGAGATTTAAAGGTCCCATATTGTCGAAACTGAAATTTCCTGGCTTTTTTCATGATAACTGAGGTCTAGGTGCCATGTGACTACCATATAAGTTTCAAAACAGTCAAATGCACACAGCCTGCATAAAGTAGCTGTGATTTTTCACGAACTGTTGGGACTTCTGTAAAAAGGTGACATCAGAACTACTCAGTCACCACCCCGAGCACTGCCCATCGTCCCACCCTCCTTTTGCCAACCCCCCCAGACAACATCGCGTCCATGCCATTGCTGAACAACAACACGGAAACATGTCGAGAAAACGCGGTTCAGTCTGGACGTCAGGAAATGACAATTGCACAGTAGGGTCTATTGTCACCGGCGGTAGTGCACGTGACATCACACACACACTCTATAACAAGCATAATACAAAGTTTTGTATTCAAGTGTAATAATAGTAACAGTTGCAAATTGTTTTATTTAGACTACAAGTCCATGCTAATTCACAAATTACCTCAAACGCCATACACGGCGTTTGATCCTTTAGATTGGCAGGTTTGAGCACAGGAAAATACAGTACAGAATACAGAAACCAAATACTACATCACCAATCTGGAATCATTTCCATTCATGTCACCCATCTGCATTTGTACAAGTGTCTTCATGTTCACGTGATTTCATCGCCGATTCGGG
This sequence comes from Sinocyclocheilus grahami, assembly GCF_001515645.1. NCBI lineage: Eukaryota > Metazoa > Chordata > Actinopteri > Cypriniformes > Cyprinidae > Sinocyclocheilus > Sinocyclocheilus grahami. Next base: position 2,615,660 of record NW_015505289.1, on the reverse strand, counting down.
GTCTGAGTTCGGCTCAAACATGTAAGGCCAGACAACATTTCCCTCAGCAGTGACCATTACTGGTGTTTCTATTGACCTTACTTGTGAGTATCACCAATCCACAGCAGGTTACAGCATACATGACCTTAGTTACCTGTGGTTGGCCTGGCGTCACTCAGAAAACAACAGGCCAATCAGAAGAGAGGCTCATGAATATTAATTAGACATGCCAAAATCAACCTGTTCTTTGCAGAGCTCCTGAGAGAGGAGCTGTAAAAATATATTGATGGTTTTTGGTACTTATACCGCAAATATATATTCTTAAGGACATCAATACTTAAAATAAAACTCCAGAAAGGTGTAAAATGTGACCTTTAAATACTCCGATCCCTAATGCGCGAAAATTATATGCAATGTTAGAATGTTTGCTGGAGCACTGGACCCAAAAATCACGGGAGCGGGCAATAATGCTCAGAAATTCAGCGGGAGCGGGATTAAGAAAATAGTCCCTCGCAGGACTCTTATACAAAACCGCACACAATGAATGGCGACTGTAGAAAGCAAAAGCCGAATCCCGGACATTTTGGGCAACTTAGAAACTTAGGACGCTTTTTTTTTAAGGTCCAAAAAGGGGACATGTCTGGGAAAAAGAGGACGTATGGTAACCCTACATATATATTCCTTAAAATCACTAATATACATCACACTGAAGTAACTGGATTTGCTTGCAGTAGCATGTAAATCCCTCACTGCAGCTCTACATCTTCAGTGTGATGTTTTCTGTTTCCCATTGTACAGTGAGTGGAGAATATGTTTCTGAATCCATCTGGGAGCGATTTATGAGCAGAGCAGATGAGACCAGAGACATTGGCACTGCAGAATCACCCAGCGAATAACGTCCGCATTCTGCAGTAGCATCAGTGAATACAGCAGAGAAACAGTAGGGTGATTCAAGCCCAGTCACAAACAAGCTGAAAAATGTGAAACTTTGGTTTAAAAAGTCAATGGGACAATATTTAGTAACAAATTATAATTTTTAAATTGAATAAATAACCTATAGTTTGTATTGAAAATGAGTCACACTAAAACAATCACCATAAAATATCATTTAGAAACAATTTTTTAAAAGTAGAATAATAAAAAAAACGAGTTCACTAGTAAAACATTTAAATAAAATATTTATATGTTTCATAAAAATTAGGGTCTAAGAACATCCAAGGAAATACTTCAAAATCTCTCTTTTTTAAATTCAACCACTTATTATTTTTATTATATTATATATTATAAATCAAGTCAAGTCAACATTATTTCAAGTGTTGGTTAAAGTGTAGCCTACCACAATACAAAAACTGTACAATATACTTGTAATGTCCACTGGAGGCGAGCATTGTGAGAAACCAAGTGCAGTTTATGAATAAACATAAACAGAACAAACCAAAACGTGATACAAAACAGACATGAACCAAACTAGCTCTTGACTTGACCATGAACAAAACTCACCAACAGCAAGTTACACAGTACAAAGCTGGAAAATGGATCATGAAACATGAGGTCTTTATATAGCAAACAAATTGGGTCATATGACACAATCCAACCAATGACAGAGATGAGCTGAGGAGCATGAACCAAACAGAAGGTAGAAAGAAAGACCACGTGACAAAACAATAAACCAATGAAAGCATGACACATGAAGGAATAGGGAATCACATGACTATCAGAGGCCATGACTGTGGCAAAACCACAAAATAAAAGACATGAAAACACCCAAAACCAACCGTGACAATACTCCAGGTTGCATATATATTATACAATTATATATTATATAATATCATTAATTGGATACATTTTATAATATATATATATATATTTTTTGTTCATATATACATATATATATAAGCTAATCAAGCTCTTACTAGGCATAGAAACTTCCAGTCAGGTGTGTTGAGGCAAGTTGGAGCTAAACTCTGCAGGACACCGGCTCTCCAGGACCGAGTTTGGACAGCCCTGTCTTAGACTCACAACTAGAGTGTGAACAGCGACACACTGCACTTCAGCGCCTTAACCGCTTATTTGAAACAAACACGTGCACCAGCATACATATGTGTGCGTAAAGTGCAGCGACCTGCATAATGGGAGATCCGTCTCTCAACCGAGACCACCGCTAACAACATTTCACCCACATATGTGACCCTGTGATTAATAATGGAGCTGCTTTAGTCTTCTGTAAACTGATATTGCAATGGCACGGGCCCCTCGTGGAGTGGAGGTTATGATAATGTCCATGCGCAACTCAGTTATCTTTCCTCCTTTATAAGGCCTCTAATTGGTTGCTGAGAGATACTAAGAGAAACCAACAAAAACCTCTTAGTTACTGTGTCTATAAATACATTTACATTTAATAAGGTGCAAAACATGATAAATTTGATGCATTATGATGTAAATTTCCATAATTTACAAGCAGATATAAAATGGACCAAGTGTTCTCATATGTACCAAACGTATCATTTTCTCTTGATTTTATCAAGGTTATGACAAATTCAATTGTATCATTAATGGTCACTATATCCCTAAAACCAGCTGTGCTCAGACCACAGCACAATAATTCATTCAGGTTTAGATATTAAACTTAAGAAACATAAATATAAATGTGGATCTTTCGAAGAAACATCATATCATGGCAGAAGGAAGAGGTTCATCTAAAAAGATTAGCTCATACATAAGGTTTCACAGCTGTGTCCCTACCTTTTGTCAGCAACATCAGATATTTATGAAAACATTTAAAAAATAAGGCAATATCAAAGTCAGTCTCCATCCTGAAGGTCCTCTTTCCATATTTCACCTTTTGTGAATTCAACAAAGTTAAAGCCTGTGGTGTGTGTGTGTGTGTGTGTGCGTACATGTGTATGTAATATATAAATACAATATAACAGTTTAATAGATAATTAAATACTACATATATGAGGTCCTCTTTCCATATTTCACCTTTTGTGAATTCAACAAAGTTAAAGCCTGTGGTGTGTGTGTGTGTGTGTGTGTGCGTACATGTGTATGTAATATATAAATACAATATAACAGTTTAATAGATAATTAAATACTACATATATACTACATATACATACTGCACACACACACACACATATAATAGTTAAGTCACTTTTATTTATAAAGCCCTTTATACAATAGAGATTGTGTCAAAGCAGCTTTACAGTTCTAAACAGAAAATAAACTACAGAAAATAGTGTGTCGATAATGCAAGAGGACAATTAGTAAACATTCAGAGTGGTTGCTAGGGTACTTGGGGGTGGTGGCTAGAGTGTTGCTAGCGTGATTTAACATGTTTAGCTGGTCCAACTAAAATCCAGCTGATTTAGTAAAAATAAACAGCTAAAACCAGCTGATTTAGCAGAAAACCAGCTAAAAGCCAGATAAAACCAGCCTAAGCTGGTTGTCTAGTCTAGTTGAAAGTAGCTGCTTTAAGCTTGCTTGGTCTTTTAGCAGGTCTCCTAAGACCAGCCTGACCAGCTAAAAAGTGGCCAAAACCACTTTAAAACCAGCCTGGGAGACCAGCCAACCAGCTTATGCTGGTTTTAGCTGTTTTTTCAGTAGGCAGTTGTTAAGCTTTGCTATAGCAATAGACAGCTTAAATACACCATGGCCTGGTTTCACAGACAGGGCTTAGACTAAAACAGAATTAGGCCATAGTTCATTCAGGACATTTAAGTAATTTTTATAAATGTGCCTTTGGAAAAAAACAAAAACATTACTGGTGCGCATCTTGAGACAAAACAATGGCACTTCGAGTCGATCGGTGCAAGTTTCTTTCAGTTGAAACAGCTCAGTCTTACATTTCAGTCTGGGACTAGGGTTAAGCCTTGTCTGTGAAATCGGGGGCATAAGTCTCATTGTACAAAATACAGATAGATAGATAAATAAGTCCGATCAGTTAGAAAAGATATAGCACACTAATTCAGAACAGTCTGAAGATCTGAGCTGAGTTTGGTGGATGTAGCGTTCAGAATTTTAGTCTAAGAAGAATAATAATAATAAGAAGAAGAAGCTTAAATAGCAGATCAGTAGTAGTAACAACAGACAGGCGGAAAAATAATTTTGGGGGAAATAGAAGCAGAAGATTATACCCAAACAGGTGAGTACCTCTTTTAAAAAAAAAAATTACTTAATACTCACAGTTTTATTTTTCAGTTCTGAAGCATATTTTGTCTCAGCACTCAAGAATCACTGAAAGCAGTTTCGCATTTTAACAAACACATTACGTAGGCCGACATGTGGACAAAATTTTTTTAAAGATTAATGATGTATGTATTTTTTTAGCTCAAAAATAGGAACAGCAGTGCTGATGACCGAGCTTCCCACCATACACAAAAGCAATGCTGCAAAATGTCAAAGGATGCACTGATTTAGCTTTTTCAATATGTCTGCTTATTACTCATTCACAGTGACTATGGCACAATCAGAGGAAATGATTCAGCGCAGGATACGGCGGGTGGGAGGTGTCAGCGCCCTCACACACACCTCTTAATTCAGGGCTTAGACCTCCACTATCACCTTACCCTCAACTCACGGGAGACCTGCGAACACACGCCGCTGAAAAAGAATAGCCAGGTATTTATTTCACCATGGGACTTCAGTTTCTGCATCTACTTCCTGCTGGTATGAGGTGTGGCATCTGTTTTGTTCCAGAAATTTCTAATCTTTACACATCCCAACAGGAGCAGAGAGCTGAAATACTTAGCGTAGCAGTAGCGTCAGTTGTGAATACAGCATTGGCCCTTAGAGCCACGGCCTATAGCACACATGGTCCAATTTAAAATTGTATTATCAAGTTAGAAAAGCGCAGTGACTCCAATCGCTGAATCATTTGTATAAATCGGTTCATTTATACCTTTTAAACCAATGTTCGAACAAACAGATTCGCTCGATTCAAGTGTGTGCCCTGACATCAACCCACTGGACGCCTCTTTAATAAGCAAATTAACGTGTGAGTGACGACTCATTACGATCCTCCATTCGTATTAGGTGTTTGTGGAGAGTCTGAACTCCGTTTACTATCGAACAGGGAGCAGCAATGGGAAAAAGCCCTTCAGAGCCGCGTGTGGGCTTTGAGCTACCATTTGCTGTGGCGAAACCTTCAGTGCTGGCTCTGCAAAAGTGCGCACCCTGTATGGCGTTATTTTAATGACAAATTTCGAGAGCGTGGATTCTACACACAGCGACAGAGCGCCCTCAAGTGGCCAGTCCAGGGCACCACAACCAACACTGTGACAGGATTCTACACACAGCAGCAATCGCAAATCCGCAAGTAGGCTACACATGAATCGGACCGTTTGAGACAGGGTCAGTGTGGTGTTTTTGGCGAGTTTCTTTTCCTTGCTAAAAAGGAACTAAAGAAAACTAACATTTGTATACATTAAATATTATGTATTTTTTTAACTATATATAGTTTTATAATATAAAGAGATTAAAATAGGCTAATTGTTATGTATAAAATACTATATAGGACTATTTTTTTTCTAAAATAATATAGTATTTCATATACAAGTAGAATACTATTTTAATTTATTTAAAATATATAAAGACAATTAAATACATTTTATGTACAAAATACTGTATTATAAAACTCTTTAAGCTTTTTAAAATATAGTATTTCGTATACAAGTAAAATACTATAATTTTTACATTTAAAAATGTAAATATAGTTTTATAATATAAAGAGATTGAAATAAATGTTATATACTAAAATATACTATATTATAAAAATATTTTCATATTTCATATATAAAGAAAAAACTATATTTTAAATTTTTATTCTTAAAAAAAAATCACATTTTAATCCAATAAAATAACACAATATAAGAGCTCGTCTCATATCTTATTGCTTAATTAATGAATGGCTTGTAAATGTTATGGTAAACTACTGAAGGGAATTGCAGCTAAAATACCAAACTGCTTCACAGCAATAGGAAGAGGGAAAAGCTGATGCCATTTGTAACAAATCCTCATTTCAATAATGAGTTGACACTGTGCCTGAGTGTATTGACTAATGGGTTCCATCATAACAAGCTTACCTCCTCCATTAGTACATAATTTAATTCAAACGCTCCTCTAATATTTCCTCAGGTAGAAAAACTGTTTTTAACCATTGTTTTCTGAGCTGCCTCCCTTTTTAAACATCCCCCCCCCAGCTTTTATGTTTTTGATATTGAACTGTTCATACACTGATTTGTTCCTGCTCTGTTGGGATTCAAACTTTAAACTTCTCCAAGCAATAAAAAAACATTCAAAAGGCATGTCATTTTCTATTTTTCTCCATATGTTGCTAAATCACACATTCTGAACTTTGAAAAATGATGATTTAGCACCGTTAGCATCACAAAAGCATCAGAACGTGGCAACAAATATTTCCCCACACTAAAGAAAGTTTGGCTAAAATATAGAAAGCCATGCGATCACTGTGTAGTCTGGATTTTGGAGGGTCATTTATGATGATTATAGCCTACGCCATACACCAGAGGGAAAATTTCACATCCATTTCCTAGCACTCAGAAGCATAATAAATGCAAACTAAGACAAATGTATGAAGCTTTCTGTGATGCCAGAACACAACACTTCAAATATTTCTGTAGCGCTCTCCTTGTTTTCGCTCTAAAAATATTTGCTTCAGTACAAATTTGCTGCTTCCTTCTGGAAAAAACTATAAATTTTCATTTAAACAGTAGTACAAATGATAATAACAGTAAGGTTTAGAATTTGCAACGGTTGCTAAAGGAAAGGTCAAAGGTCAAGTCTTACCATATTTAAAGGACTGAAAAGAAACAGTGAGAATAATAATTGTTTCTAAAACATGCACATTTCTATATAAAGATATACTGTGTGTGTGTGTGTGTATATGTATATATATATATATATATATATATA
>NW_015505289.1:2545516-2608143 GCF_001515645.1 Sinocyclocheilus grahami | reverse complement strand
TATATATATATATATATGTATATGTACATACCTATTTTAAGAATAGAAACATGCCGTATTTAGCTAACATCTGGGGGCAAACACACACACACTTCCATTAAATTACATTTGTACAAGATGTAAGATGCAGAAATCAGGTTTCCTGGTCTGGTCTGGTCTTGGAAGTTTATGTCTTTCTGCTTCCACATAATCTAGTTTGGGTGAATTGTCGTGTTCATGTGTCTTGGCTCATTGTTTGTCCTCAAATGTAAAAAAAATAAATAAAATAAAGCAGCATAGACACATGCATGCTAGACAAATGAGGTTGCAGTATGCATATCACGCTATTTTAGTGACATCACCTCTGCTGGTTTGCTCAATTAGACTGCTTGTGTTGAAATCACACAAAGGTATGTGGAAGGAATTGGCCCTTGCTAAATCATAGATCAGTGGTTCTCTTTTTTCACGCTTCCTTGTAGAAATACATTTTGATCATTTACATTTATTCACATGATGCTTTTGCCCTTAGCTACGTAAAAAAAGGAGGAAAAATGCAATAATCTAACATAAACCAACAATATTAGCAGTGCTGTTATGTCAAAGGATTTATATGACAGAGAAGTCATATATCACTCGCTCAGCAATTGATCATCTGCAGTGAATGGGTGCCGTAAGAATGAGAGTCCAAACAGCTGATAAAAACATCACAATAATCCACAAGTAATCCACATGACTGTTTAACTCAATTTTTAACCCTTAAAACATTTATTCATGAAATACAAAAGGAGAAGATGAGCAGGTGGTGATTGTGACTTTTTATGTGTTCCAAAAAACATAAAAATATAATTTAAAAAATATATACAAATTGGAATTAGTGGTTTTGTAGAAAGACTCCATGACTCTAACTGTCATAAAGATGCTCTTTCTTGTATGTTTTCTGGTGAGGAATTAAAGGAACTAAATGAGCCTCATGCAACCTTCATATTGATGCCTCATTATGATTCTGTAAGAGTAAATACAGCATAAATTTTTTATTTTTTTTGTAAACCAGGGAATAATATCCTGTTTTCTGTTCCTGTCTGACTTATGCTAACTCACTTTTAGTTCCTGCAAAATCACCTATGGAACATGTTAACTACCTGGGGCCAAAGCATAAGACACAATCACTGTGAAGTAAACAAGATAACATGATAATCTATTTAAGACTGACTGACCTAATGCATTATTCATGAGAACATAATGAATGAGAAGGGCGATAATCAAGCTTAAGCGATCAGTTGTATAAATTAAACTAATTCACTGGGGGAGGGGGTTAAAATTAATTATGCAGTACATACTCAAAGCAAAGAGTCAAACACAAACAATGCATAAAAAATAATACATGTTTTGGAAAAAGTGCCATAAAAGAAAACTCAGTGGATGCTCTTTCAAAGCTGGGATTCTCAGTTGGGTTTAAGTACCAAATTTGTATCAGATTATTACTGTATCAGTTATTAGACTTTGTCTCAGAAATAAAAACAGAAAACAAATGCGACTTAAAATAAAAGTATAATGATATTAAAGGAAAGGAATAGTTCACCCCAACATTAAAAGTTACTAATAATTTACTCCCCCTCAGGCAATCCAAAATGTAGCAGAGTTTGTTTCTTCATTGTAACAGATTTGGAGAAATGTAGCATTACATCACTTGCTCAGCAATGGATCCTCTGCAGTGAATGGGTGCCGTCAGAACGAGAGTCCAAACAGCTGATAAAAACAATAAACAAGTAATCCACACCACTCCAGTCCATCAGTTAATTTAAACATTAAAATGTTTGTAAGAAACAAATCCATCAATATGTTTTTAATTTCAAACCATTATTTCTGGATAAAATCTGACTCCTCTATCCATATTATTGCTTTCTTCAGTGAAAAAGTTGCCATATCTAAATCAAGAGAGAAATATGCACAGATCAAGCACCGTTTACAAGTGAAAACAGTCCAGAACTGTTCTAAACAAAAAATGTTTGTAGATTTTGTTATGAGAGAACAACAGGGGATGGACTTTTTTCATAATACATATGAATTATGTATTTTGGCCAAAAGTGATGGTTTAAAGTTAAAACGCCTTAATAATGGATTTGTTTCTTACAAACACGCATGCTTTTTGCTTCACAAAACATTAATTGATGGACTGGAGTGGTGTGGATTACTTGTGGATATTGTGATGTATTTATCAGCTGTTTGGACTCTCATTCTGACGGCACCCATTCACTGCAGAGGATCCATTGGTGTGCAAGTGATGTAATGCTAAATTTCCTCAGGTCTGTTCTGATGAAGAAACAAACCCATCTACATTTTGGATGGCCTTAGGGCGAGTACATTTTCAGCAAATTTTCATTTTTGGGTGAACTACTCCTTTCACGTGGATACAAGCACATTATTTGGATTCAAGAGAATTTAATGAGAAATGTCTGTGTGCAAACAAGTTTTCATTGCAGATGTAGATCTTGAGCACTGTTAAGATCCATTCTGAAGCTCTATGGTCAGGATAGGTCTCCAAAATCTCCATTTACTCTCATTATCAAATAACAGAGATACTGATTAGTTTATCCTTTCCTTGAGTAGTTCTTTTAAACATTTAAAGCTCAATTTTGCCATGACATTCCAGTGTGCCATGATGGATCATTGAGCACAATACCTGACCCATTCACTGCAGAGGATCCATTGGTGTGCAAGTGATGTAATGCTAAATTTCCTCAGGTCTGTTCTGATGAAGAAACAAACCCATCTACATTTTGGATGGCCTTAGGGCGAGTACATTTTCAGCAAATTTTCATTTTTGGGTGAACTACTCCTTTCACGTGGATACAAGCACATTATTTGGATTCAAGAGAATTTAATGAGAAATGTCTGTGTGCAAACAAGTTTTCATTGCAGATGTAGATCTTGAGCACTGTTAAGATCCATTCTGAAGCTCTATGGTCAGGATAGGTCTCCAAAATCTCAATTTACTCTCATTATCAAATAACAGAGATACTGATTAGTTTATCCTTTCCTTGAGTAGTTCTTTTAAACATTTAAAGCTCAATTTTGCCATGACATTCCAGTGTGCCACGATGGATCATTGAGCACAATGCCTGAAAAGGTTTTATTAAACAGAATCAAATATAATTAAATTAAAACCCACCAGGCTAACCCTCACTCAACAGACGACAGTATCTCCATGGCTGGATAATCTTTAGGACGCTGAAACATGCCAGAACTGACGCCATTTTAAAAATGAATTTACTTGGTTTAATGACTCCACAAAGATGAAAAGCTTTTATTTATCAATATGCAAACACTAAGAACATGGTGTTTTTTAAAAGTATAATTGCACTGAACAATTGCATAATTGTGCATATTAAAGGTCTTTAGACGATTAGTGCTCAAATAAAATTGAACATGACTACAACCTCATTCTTATTCATATTTTCATAAAATTACATTTAGCTTAGTTAAAACTGCTGAGCATCTGGTGAGATTTACTCAAGGTTATGATTATATACTTTATCATTCAGGACAAATAAGCATGGCAGACACCCTTTTCATGATTTTCAGTGTAAATTTCCATTTGAATGGTCAACTATTGTCAGGATTTTCAGCAGAAACAAAGTTGATATTTAAACAAAACACAACCGATATCTCCATGAAGTCTCCACAGCTAAAAAAGCAACCTCAGAGCATAAAATGCTATTAAACATACAATTTTCAATCATTAAGCATTTAGCGTAGTCTTATCACACATGAAAGTGCAAAACGGCAGAAGATTGACTAGCTGAAGCAGTCTTGTGTTGTCGTTTAGTTCACCGAGGCCTTTGAGATGATGAATTGTTGTATAACAGCTGTTAAAAGGTACATTATGTTCATATAAGCAATCTCTGCATTTGATTAATAGTGTTTTCTTTCTAATGGACATCGTTCAGCAGTGTGAACAGAACTAGTGTGGGATGACTGACTCATGAGGCCAACATGTGGCACCATCACTCATCAAACCGACTGACTGCTGCAATCACCTAATGCATGCACAAAAACGGTAAGCATTGTGATTGAGTTACGCCAGTTTTATCTCCTTTTTTCACTGAGGTGACTTATGCAAATCATGTGTCAGAAGATACACCCTGGTCCAAGCTTTTTAATAGCATGCGTGGGCAGTGCCAATCAGTGTCATTTATTAGTGTTGTCTGCAATCATCACTATTACTATTTAAACAAACCCCGAACTCTGTGTATTAAACTTTAGCCTGTAACTCGCCTTGTATTTTTTGATGCTGTACAAATATGAATTAATGAAATGAAAAATAACACACACTGATACACTAACCAGGTGTGATGCAGTCAGTTTCCAAATGCAAGAGAGAAAACAACAAAGCTATCTCATGTTTAACAGAGATAGGTGATAACTGGTTTGACGAATATTTTTTACCGATATTCCAAATTATATATATAGCACCCAACACCATTACACCAATTCAATAGGAAACAATGACATAATTTTTATGTGTATATATATATATTTTTTTATTTTATTTTATTTTTTTAATATGAAGTGTGTGTGTGTGTGTACCTACTTATCCCAATTTTTGAGAAGATTTAATACCCAGAAGTGAAATAAACCTGACAAAATGTAAATGTGATTTAGAATGTAAAAATTTTGTTTTCTGTATAGGTATATGAATTGTGTGGCATACTATAATATAAAAATGTTAGATATTAATAAATTGTGTGTGTGTGTGTGTGTGTGTATATAGATAGATATACACAAAAACACACACTATATATATCTTTCTACAGTATCTATAATGTGTTCATATAGATTTGTATTAACAAATAATTTTTTTATGCATATTATATAGGCCTAATGCTGCATTCGATTTACCTTGGAAGTCGGATGTCGGCGCTAGGAATGACGTCACACCCAAGTAGAACATGTTCCAGTAGAGAAGTCAGAAAACAATGTAATGGAGTTCACTCATGTTAGCATTAGCAGTGTTGGCAAAAACAGAGCATTAGACTGCATTTTGTAACTGCAGACACTCACATACACCACAGCAACATGTTCACAGATAGAGGTTGGGCAGTATGCTACTCAATGACACAGAAATATAACAGAAGCTTTATAAATATTTTAGTATTTATAGCTTTCACTTATGCTCATGTAGGGAGCAGCCATCTTGTAAAAAAAACAAATTTAATTTTTTTTTAATATAGTGTTAAATAAATTTTTTCAAGGTAAATTTTTCATTAATAATTGTGTCTGCATGTTTCTGCATGTTGGGTGGATCACATGTAGGGAGCACCCATGTTGTAAAAAAAACAAAACAAAAAAAAAGTTCTGTGTGAACCGGCTCTATACAGACATTAGCATTGCTGTGGTGAATGCTATACAGATAAACATTATCATCATCATCTTCAGTGTTGTGAGACACTTGGTAAAACATTTTCAGTTGTACTGATATACATCATTGAAGCAATTCTTATGTTAACTTCTCAGAACTAGATTCTTGTCGCAGAAACCCAAACTTCTGCCAACCCTCAAACAGTTTCATGAGAATGTGAAGCTAAGTTCCTCGTATCAGTGAGAGCGTCATTTGAACATCCTGTTCCATATTGCTGGTTTATTCTGCTGGCGTTATCGCCAATAGCCATTTCTTGCCAAACACCCAGCAGCTCTTTAAGAAATGATTAATGTACAAATGAACCCAATGTGATTACATAAACTAACAGGACAGACCTCTGACTGAACATACCGGATGAGTCCAGATAACTAAAGCCATGAAATAAATTCAGATGCTTTAAATAACAGCTCTTAGTCTTAATCTGCTCAGAAAGCTCCATTCAGCGGCTCTGATCCAGTCTGTAAACACCACCTATGAGAGAGTGATCGTGGAGTGCATTTGCTCAGCGCAGCTCTCTAATTAACTCGCAGCAAGATGCTTCCAGACAATCTCAAGTGATAAGACATTGAAAAGACGACTATGGAGATCTATTGACTATAGGATTGTGTATAAATTGGGATCATGTTGATAATTTAGATGCCTTAGAAATTTGCATATCAAATATAAGTAGGCTTTATAATAGGACTAAGAACAAAGGACATTTTGAGGACAACTACAAATGATATATTCACATAATATGAGTGGTGCCATAATTCTATGGTATTCTAAGGAAAGCATGTTGCTATGCGGTTGCTAGGGTGTTTTGAGTGTTTAATTAGAGATCGCTTACAAGCCCAATTGCAGAGACCCACAAGTCTTTCCAATGTATGTCATTTCAAGCCATAAACAACCACTTTTGATGGTCTAATTAAATTTCAGCGCCAGCCCCTCAATACATTAACTTCTGCAAATTGTGTCAAAGGGCCTCACTTTTTATTGGTACGGTGAAATATAGTCAGACATATGCATGAATGCAAGAAAAAGGTATAAATAGTTTTTTTCCTAAGGGTTTGTTGTTGTCTTTTTAAAAGCAAACACAGCAGCCCTCATAATCATCATCTTTGCTTCTGAAGTCGTGTACAAATACATCCCACCTCGGCCCGCTTGGCAGCATCTGTTTCTGCCGCTTCAAAAAGAGGAAGGGACACTTGAGATTGCAGAGGGAAGCACCGTTTCACAAAATTAACATGCGACTGGAAGGATGAAAATATGAACAGCTGCAAACAGTAGATTTTGCCGCAGTAATGAAGGGATTCAAAGTGTCATGGAGATACAGATGGTTGTGTGTTAGTTCCTCAGACGACCTCAGGTTTGCATGAGCATTAATACAATGTGGCTCTAACAACCACAGAATATCAGCGTGCATGTATCTCTCGTAAGTAAAAAGTCAAATTTGATAAAGGATGGTTTGTCATAAGAGCTGTGATCAAGGTCTGTGGTCATGACAGACAGTCATAGATCTGAGAAGACCAAATAAGGTAGCAAACAACTTATCACGGAAACATGGTTTCAGAGTCTAAGAGACTACAATACCTTTATAAGGTCCCCAAGAACAAAAGGAAAAAAAGAAAGAGAAAGAAAAAGAAAGAAAGAACTAACTAATTTCACACTTACAGGCTAAATATAGGCTAGGTGTTGGGGGAAATTTTAATTTTTAAACAATTATAATTTTAATATTAAAATAAATATTTAAAATGAATAAATTAAAAATAGAAATATTTAAATTTACATTAAAATCCATTGACTATTAACTGAACCGGGTAAAACTGCTTAAATTGATGATGCAAGTAAAAAGTAAATAATTTAAAGAAAATATAAATATTTTAATGTATTTCTATTAAAAAGCCATGTAAATATAAAAGAAATATGTAAATTTTAATATTTTTAAAAAATGTATTTAAAAAAAAATAAACACTATAAATTGAACCGAAAAAATAAAGCTAAAATTGAGTGCGCCACATCTACCAATAAATAAAAAAATAATTCAGTTTGTGAGCAATATTAAATTACAGCCAAATATACGTGCTTTAAGAGGCATGCCGGTCTGATGTCTGATTATTCCAACAAATCTAATGGACAACACATATATATATATATATTTTTTTTTTTTTTTGCATATTTATATACGGTGCCAATACTCACATCAGAACTCTAAAAGTGCTGACCTTCTCAGCTGGTAAAACATCTATGTGTTGAATCACCCACTAATACAATGTGACATTCTGTAGTTTTATATATATATATATATATATATATATATATATATATATATATATATATATATATATACACATACACATACACACACACGTATACACGGTGCCCTCCATAAGTATTGGAACAGTAAAGACAAAATTGCTTCAAGTCAAGACATCTGCAAATATGATTAAGAGACAAAACTACAGAATGTCACATTTTATTAGTGGGTGATTCAACACAGATGTTTTACCAGCCAAGAAGATCAGCACTTTTAGAGTTCTGATGTGAGTATTGGGACAGTTGGCTCACATGTGTTTCATAAGTGATTAGCTGTGTCCGGTTGCATTAATTGTTCAGATATTAAAAGCAGGGAATGTGCTGAATCAGTTATAGCCATTGCTTCTGCATTCTGAATCTTGCATTTGATGACGACACACATAAACCAGGATGAAGACGAGAGAGCTGACTTTGAGATACAAGCAGGCAATTTGGATGCTAAAAGAAAGAGGAACTCAATTAGAGCTACATCAAAAACAATGAGCATGTCCTTTGGAATGTCCTGAAAAAGAAAAGAAACCACCGGCAACTACAGCAGCCAACAATGACCTGGTCGGCTGAGAAAAACAACAGCCGTTGATGACAGACAAATCATAAAAGTTGTGAAAAAGACCCTACAATAAGTGTCTGTAAAATCACCAACAACCTCCAGAAAGCTGGAGTGATGGTCTGACAATCTACTGTCCGCAGGAGACCTAGACAGCAGAATTACAGAGGCTACACTGCAAGATGCAAACCTCTGATCAGCAGCAAACATGGAAAGGCAAGATTAAAGTTTACAAAAAAGCACAAAGGTGAGCCAGTAGAGTCTTGGAACAGTTTTATGGACAGATGAGACAAAGATTATATATTATTTAAAGCATTAGTTCACCCAAAAATGTAAATTCTGTAATTAATAACTCACCCTCATGTCGTTTCAAACCCGTAAGACATACCTCCGTTTATCTTCGGAACACAAATTAAGATATTTTTGATGGAATCTGAGAGCTGTCTGACCCTGCATTAACAGCAACGCAACTGAAATGTTCCCAAGTCCAGAAACGTAGCAAGGAGATCTGTAAAATAATCCATGGGACATCAGGGGTTCAACCGCAATTATACGAAGCTACGAGAATACTTTTTGTGCGAAAAAAAACAAAAAAACACTTTATTCAACAATTAGTCTCCACCCTGTAGCGCCATTTTGGAGAATATCAGCTGGATGTAAACAGCGTATGCTGTTCTCTGTCAGCTGCGTCCCACAGATACGCTGTTTTCGTTCAGATCAAATCACAACAACGTAGGAAACAGATCAGGCATGACATAGCTGACACAGAACAGCATATGTTGTTTACGTCCAGCTGATATTCTCCAAAATGGCGCTTCAGGGTGACGCAGAGGAGACAAATTGTTGAATAAAGTCGGTTTTTTTTCTTTTGCACACAAAAAGTATTCTCGTAGCTTCGTATAATTGCGGTTGAACCCCTGATGTTACATGGATTATTTTACAGATCTCCTTGCTATGTCTCTGGACTTAGGAACGTTTCAGTTGTTTTGCTGTCTATGCAGGGTCAGACAGCTCTCAGATTCCATCAAAAATATCTTAATTTGTGTTCTGAAGATGAACGAAGGTCTTACGGGTTTGAAACGACATGAGGGTAAGTAATTAATTACAGAATTTTCATTTTTGGGTGAACTATCCCTTTAAGTGATAGGAAAGCAAAAGTGTGGAGAAAAAGAAAGGAACTGCAAATGATCCTAAGCATACAACCTGATCTGTGAAGCATGCAGGAGGTGGTGTCATGGCATGGGCATGCTTGGCTGCCTCTGGAACAGGCTCTCTCAACTTTATTGATGACCTAACGGATGACGGTGACAGCAGAATGAATGCAGAAGTGTACAAAAACATCTTGGCTACCAATGTTCAAGAAAATGCCACAAGAATCATCAGAAAGTGTTTCATATTGCAACAGGACAGTGACTCAAAACACCCTCCTAGCTCAGTCAAGGAGTTTATCAGGGCAAAGAAACGGAAGGTCTTGGCCAATCTAAGTCAGTCTCTAGACTGAACATGAATTTCACCAGCTAAAGAGGAGACTAAAGGCAGAAACTCCCCAAACCAAGCAACAGTTGAAGTTGGCTGTATTAAAGGCTGGGAAAAGCATTTCAATCGATGAAACCAAGAGTCGGGTGATGTCTGTGGTTGGCACTGCTGTGATTGCATGCAAGATATTCACAACTAAATATTAGCTTTTAAACTTCTACATTTGCTTTAAGTTCAACCGTCCCAATACTTACGCTCACATCAGATTAGGGAATGAAACTCTATAAGTGCTTTTTATTTGGTAAAACATATATGTGTTGAATCGCCCAATAATAAAACGTGACATTCTGTAGTTTTGTCTCATATTCATCTTTTAATTTGCAGATGTCTTGACTCCACAGCAGACAAAGCAATTTTGTCTTTACTGTTCCAATACTTATGGAGGGCACTGTATATATCAATAACCATAACATCATATAAATGAACTATAAAACTCGGATATTTGAACACAATCTGTAATGATACATTAGCAACTTGCACACCTGTCGCCGAAAAAGCAAAAGATGCAGATGACTCAAATGTACATTTATTTTCACAAATACATTTGCTTTACATCAGCAGGACGCTTATCGGAACCAAATTTGGAGAAGCAGTTTTATTGTCAAAGACATGCTGGAAACAAGCCTAGCTTCACTTATCTGCACTCACACAATCACTGAGATCATTTAGAAGCTAAATTAAACTGCACAAGCCTTCTTATGACAGCACAAAAAATAATAAAAGTATTATCAAGAGGCATTAACAAGGGCACAATTCATTTACTGGGAGAGGCTCTGATAACCCAAAGCATCAGCCTGCATACACATCGCCCATTACTTTCAATCAGAACCCAACAAATTAAGTGATCACAGAGACCAAACAGACTCTTATCCAGGAAATCCATGTCATTCAATTGGTTAAAATCTGAAAACCAGCAAAAATGTCAGTCAAAATCATGCGAAACCGATTCAATTTTAAAGCTAGATAAAACTGTACATCTACGCATTTGCTTTATTTTCTCTCACCCCAGAGAGCAAAGCCTCTCTTGGGCTTCAAGAGTCCTGCACTTTCCCAGAGAGGTGAAGTTCTCTGAAATCTTCTCATATCCAGCTCTGTGATCTCGCAATGCAGCGATGCCGGAGGTGTCTCTGAGAAAGAGCCGCATTGTCTTTGAAAGTACACTGGAAAGGTCACATGCAACATCCTGGATGCCAACACATCTCTGGAGAGACACCGGCACAATCGTACAAGAGTTTCTCACGTTTCATATGGCAGCTGATGAAACACAAAAACGAACAGAGTGTGTGCAGATATATCAGCTCGGTCCAGGCTACGGAACTGCTGATGAAATAATAGCCATCAAATGCTCAAGAGAACAGCAAATAATTTAAAAGTCTGGATACAGAGGAAATCACTGTGTGATTCTCATATGTATTTATCCTTAAGAATTTCAAATCCTCTCAAAAAAAAGTGTTTTCACACCACAAAATCCAAAGAAATTAGTTATATTTTGCTTAATTTTTTTCTTCTGTATCTTAATGGTCTTTCTTTTTCAGTTTTTTTTTCTTTTTGCTTCGTGGCATTATTTTGACATGACAATTAAAGGATAAAAATAAAATAACTAAGCATGCTCTTTCCAAAACACTGCCTTACAAAGACATTTATAAAGACTCAAAGGCAATATTGAACATGCAATACTGAACATTGATTTACACAAAATTCTGGAAATGGCTAGTTTCTTTGGCAAGAAAAACAAATTGTCAAACGATCTTTGCTGTTTGTAGTAGCTAGATCCCTCGATTGTGGTATTTCAATGAAACGTCAGAGTAGGTGCAATTTCCAATCTTAATTATATATAGAAAAAGTACTGAAATTAAGAGGAAGAAATTACACAATATAAAATTAAGTTTATAATATATACGTGTGTGTGTGTGTGTGTGTGTGTGTGTGTATGTGTGTGTATTATCAATTCTCAGAAGTAAAACTCGCAGAAAATACAATAATGGGAATCTGGGCTAAAAGGCATTTTTTTGTCATGAAAATGTCTAACAGTTTTTGTAAGCTTCACCTTTGGAGAAAACAAATGACACTTGACGGTATATAACTTTTTCAGTGTTGTCTGCTTTCAAAAAGAACAGTCCTTACACCTTTTAAACAGAATCTTTTTGAAGGCTTTACGGAAGTCCCTGTTAAAGATGGTGTAGATGAGTGGGTTCAGGGCACTGTTACAGTAGCCAATCCAGAAGAAGAACTTAAAAAGTGCCTTCGGCAGTTCACAAGCCTTTGGACAAATGGCCTGCAAGCTGTAGCTGAAGAAGAATGGGAACCAGCAGATGACAAAAACCCCAATAACGACCGCAAGGACGAAAGTGAAACGTTTCTCGCGGACGATCATGGCTTTCCTCCTGGTGTTCGATGTTCCTGCTGGTTTCATGTTGGAAGAGGCCAGCTGGCTGCCCTCTGATGTTGCGATGATGTTTCGGTACGTTTGGGTTGGTGAGGACATCTGGTAGCCAGGCTCCAGTGCTCCCATGTTGGAGGTTGTCCTGTTGGCATTATGTCCCCCAACTGCCTCAACATCAGAGCCAGAGCTCGAACTGTCCTCGTTGTCCTTGCACCTCCTTGAGCCTTTCATCTGCTGCCGGCTCTCTGCTGGTGGTTGAGCCTGGTTTATGGTATCAGATCTGGATGCAGCCAGATTGGGAACATTCGGGACATTTGCAGGGTCAACACCTCCCTGGTTTTTCCCGTTCTGCAGCTCCCGTCCTGGAGTGACGCAGCCTGCGCAGTCTTTCCTTGGCTCTCCTGGAGGACATCTACTGTGCTTCTTGGCAATCTGATAGATGCGAACGTACACCAGTATCATTATGAGGCATGGGGCAAAGAACGACCCGATGGAGGAGTACAGGATGTACCAGATGTCCTCGTTGAGTTTGCACTGTGGGCCGCCCCCATCCTTTGCCAGCGGGGTCTTATTCATGGAGACCAGCGGGGGGAAAGAGATGATGGCGGAGATGAGCCACACCACCAATATGGCCCCCTTGATCTTGTAAGGGGTGCGCTGGGACGCGTACTGCACCGGCTGGGAGATGGACAGGTAGCGGTCCAGGCTGATGGCGCACAGGTGTATGATGGAAGAGGTGCAGAAGAGCACATCCAGAGCTAAGATGATCTCACACCAAAAGGACTCGAAGTACCAGCAGCCCATCAGCTCATTGGCCAAGGAGAACGGGATGATCAAGGTGGCCACCAGGATGTCCGCCGCGGCCAGGGACACCAGGAACAGGTTCTGAGGTCCTCGCAAAGAGCGGCATGTCAGGACGGCAATGATCACTAAGATGTTCCCAAAGATGGTGAAGAGCATGATGAGTGTCATTGCGGTGGCAAACGCAGCCGTGGCTTCAGGGGAATAAGGAGTACTGGAATTACTACACGCTACATCTGAAGGCAGTATCGTGGTCATATTTAAGTTCCAGGCTGGACAGAGAAGTGCAAAGCAGTCTTTGGTGTAGACTTAAATCCTAGTGTAATCCTTCCACAAACAGTCTTCTTTTAGAAAATCGTTGAAAGTGACATGAATAAAATGAGTCTTTACAGCAAAGAATGACATCCTCCAGATACTTCCTTTGGCAAATCAAGAGGTTTCATTTGCACTTAAAGCAAGGTCGTGCAGTCAGTCAACTTCATAAGTAAATCATTTAAAATGAAGAACAAAACCGGTCATTATTAATAAAAACGCGGTATTAACTTACCACAGCATAAGCCAAACTCTTTTCAGACATGAAAAGTCACTCAAACTACACAAAAAGGCTCGTTTGCTATATCTGTTCCGATTCCAGTCCAAAAACATGAGGTAGGGCGCATTTGCAGCATTGGAACGAATACGCGCTTGCAGATGCGCAAGGACCAAAAAAAAAAAAACTACGCTTAGATAATAAAATCTATGGAATACAGAAATATAAAAATGATTCAAACATGGTAGTTCCGTGGGTTTATGCGTTTCCGAGCAGCTCTGAAATTGTCAAGGTGCGTAAAAAGGCTCACCGTCTCCATACACGCACAAGCAAAGGCAAAACTATAGTTTGATACACTATAACGACCTTTGCATTAACAGTTCCTTGTCAAAGAAAGAAAAAAAAATCCAGGAAGGAAAGCTCCAGTTAAATAATTGCGTTTAATATTTTAAATAAACTTCCCCAGAATCAACTGAATAAAGAAATTGAGAATTAGAAGGTTTAATCCTTCATTTCATTTCTCCATTATTTTAGTCTTACACCAATTTCTTTTCCTAGACGTTTCCAAGAACTTTGCGCATCAGCCGGAATGAACGGACTAAAGTCTAACAGAGCGCGTCTCTGAGTCCCCCGTCATGACGTCACGCAGATGCCCTCTTCTCGTGACGTCACGTCAGAGAATCACTCCTTCTCATAGTAAAATTTTGCATCTTGGAATCCTGTAATTTTTCACATTCATAGGTAAGTGGTTCAAAATGTAACCAAAATGTATGTATATCTATATAGAGAGAGAGAAAGATTTTTTTTTTTTAAAGTTAGTAAAGTAAAAATGTATTAAGTCTAAGTGGCCCTTTAAACAGCCACTTAAGTTTAAACACACCAGACGCAAAATCCCCATGGAACTTGTAAATGCAAAAGAGGTCTGATTAATAAAAACGTACAACCCGTCTAGTATTTAGAAGGCCACAATTAAAGGTAATGAAGTATAGGGTTTACTAGAAATCACTGAACATATTAAGGCTGCTTTTACAAAAATACAATCAGATGCACTGCAACAGATTCAGCTCTCCAAACAAGCAAAACGGATTGTGCTTAGCAAGTATGCTGGTGAAATTAAACTCAAAATCATTTAAGGTCCCAAAAGAAAAACACTACACTGCAATAGAACTGACTTAATGAAATGGTACTGAGAGTACATTTGAGCCTCATACGTGTCTTTGGCAACACGGGCTCCATTCACATTATCCAACTGAAAGTGCACAGTGACTACCACCTACTGGACAAAATAAAAATGACAAGAACAACAAGAACTGGAGACTGGAGGGCCTGTAAATCAATGAACTTATTTTAAATTAGACAATATTATTGGCATAAATTCAGAATGAGCCATAAATTTGTCGATCTTCAGAACTTTATTTGTCCTCCTAGATTCAGAATTCCTGTCATCAACAAGTAACCATTCAAGACCAGAACAGTTGTGAGGTTGGACACATCAACACGTCACTTGAACCTTGTTTTGTCCCTTGTCTGAAATGGAGAAAGTCAAAGTCACAGAACAACGGTAAGGCAAAAATTAAAAAAAACATAACTGCATCAGGTCTTTTAGAGATACTGCTATTGATTGTTCAATTTCTCTCCTCAGCCGTCAGAACGCTAGCAGGTCATAATGTTTGACAGGATCACAATTTCTTGGACTACACATGCCTTTCCATTTTTATATTGCAAATTCTGAAGTTTTGTAATTTGCCATCTGATCGAATATATTCTCTTCATCAGAACGGATTTGGAGAAACGTAGCATGACATCACTTGCTCACCAATGGATCCTCTGCAGTGAATGGGTGCCGTCAGAAGGAGTCCAAACAGCTGATAAAAATCCACAAGTAATCCACACCACTCTAATCCATCAATTAATGTCTTGTGAAGCGAAACAGTCTAAAAGTTTAGAATAAATAGGACGTTTTTAACGTCAAACCGCTGCTTCTGGCTAAAATACGAGTCCATAATATTGCTTTCTCCATTTAAAAAAATAAAATAAAAAATAAATCTGAATCAAGAGAGAAACAGTAATAAACAAATATGTTGGTGAATTTTGATGTGAGAGGACACATGTTTATGACGGATTTATTGCGCAAACACAGCTTTTCACTTCACAAGACATTGACTGATGGACTGGAGGGGTGTGGATTGTGATGTTTTTATCAGCTGTTTGGACTCAATCCGACGGCACCCATTCACTGCAGAGGATCCATTGGTGAGAAAGTGATGTAATGCTACATTTCTCCAAACCATCTACATCTTGGATGGGGGAGTACATTTTTAGCAAATTTTGGATGAAATATTGCTTTAAGTTTATATTTTGCATTAGTTAACCTTTTATTTCAAGTAACATCTATTTTATGATTTTAGTTTGAGTTAACTATAATAACCCTGGTATGATAAGTGCACATGACGTACCACAGTGGTACAGCTTCCTGATCCTTTGCACATCCAGATCAGACAAGTGAGTCCTCTGGCCAATAATTACACCGCTGTCTTTGGGCTGAATTGTGGGTTTTCCATTGCGAGAGAAATAATTGCTGCAAAACAGAACAAAAACATGTCTAATGAACAGTTCAGCCAGCCAAACGCACATCATAAATATGACTTCATGCACGCAGACGGTCATGCACACTACGGAATACGGTTCGACTGGAACACCTACTTTCCATAATGCAAAATTGATTCCAGGTCATACTCCAGACCAAAGGTGTTCCCATTTCTCTTCAAAAAATTATCCTCTTTCCCTGTAAAATAAAAAGTGGGCAGTACAACCAGTAACTGATGCATTAATACTCCACAACCCTTACTGGCTGCCTACTGCATCATATTTGATACTCAAATTTCTAAGGCCCCTAAATGATCAACATGATCAAAACTTTGCTGGAAAACCTGTCGTACTCAATCTACTGCATGCCTTATGTCGTCTGATTGATGGTTCGTAAGTTAAAGGCCTTTTAGTATCAGTGACCCGTTCAGGTCATGGTACACATACTTTTTGCAGTGAAATAGTTACAGATTTTCATAAAACAAGAATTTTATTTAGTTATCAATATTTTAAGATGAACACTTACTGGACTGAAGCTGATTTGATCATCCACTATTTTTTATTTTTATTTTTTTTAAATCATGTTAAATGTGAGTATCAAATATGATCAAATCAAGCTTTTGAGGATGGTTTATTTGTTCATTTCTCACTCACTGTATTGCATTGCTTTCCCCGCCACAATAATAATAATAAACTACAGAGATCATAAAACTAAGCATTTAAATATCTTTCTAAGCCTATATTGAGAGAATACTTTGATTTTTCTGACTACTTCATATGTGAATTTTTAAAAAAAAAATTTTTTTTAAATGGTGAAATACGTTGCAAAAGTTCAATTACAAATCACAGACTAAATTAGCTGTAAAGTTAATTACACGGTAAGTGCGAAGTGGACTACACAGGATATTCTGCCATGATTCCAGTTCGAAGGTAGCTTGCGTGTTCCATTCAAAGGGTATTAAAGTGTGCCAGATGTCAATTTAAGAAGAGAGAGCAAAACAAAACACCAGTCTCGAATCAGAAGTACAAAACGAGGATTTGTAAAGAAAAATATCAGATGACTTCGATATAAGCCAAGAGGAGACTGGTTTTCCTTTTTAGTAAACAAAACTTGGTTCTCGCGAGACTAGCATATTCTAACCGGAGTTTACGCTACACCCTACATCCGCTGGAACGGCACTCTCTCGTGAACGCGTGTATGACAGTTAGCGGAAGCTAGAGATTACGGTTTATTAAATATGGATATTTTTCTTAAAATAAATAAAAAGCATGGCTTCACTTAAGGCGGCCTTTATTAACACCCCGGAGCTTTGTGGAGTACCTTTTAAAAAAAAATAAATAAATAGATGCACTTTATTTTGCTTGAAAATCTCAACCCCTATTCACTGCCATTATAAAGCTGCGACATTTTTAAAATACGACTCCGATAGTATTTGTCTGAAAGAAGAAAGTCATATACACCTATAGGATGGTGTGAGGGTGAGTAAACCATAGGGTAATCTTAATTTTTGGGTGAACTATCCCTTTAACGCTAACGTAATAAAAGTATAATTGGGAACCAACCCCAATGGGATCAAAAAGGTATCTTCGAATCAAATAAAATGCTACTGGAAATCTGAAATTCCCATTTGAATTTCAGTGCATCTATAGAATGTGATTTTAGAGGACTCCACTTTGAGCCCTTTAGTTTTATAAATTATGACAGGAATTCCATTGGCAATTAAACTGTGCTGAAATGCTGAATTAATGTAATGGTATGCATACTGTACCAGAGGCAATGTTTCCTTTAAGTATAGTGATATGATCACCACGGTCATAGCGGGAATGCTCGTGGTGAAAGCCGAGGGCATGAAGGATCTCGTGGCAGATGTTCCCAACTTTACATTTTGGCCCAATCAGAAGAGGCTGCTCACCCCCCTTACATCCGACGTAAGACGCACACCTTTAGGAAACAGCAAACTAGATTAGACGACAATAGATGGAACATTTTTCAGACTTCTTCCAAGATGGAAATATACAGTGAAAGTGTCCTGACAAAGACAATGAATTAAACTCCCTATAAATGAGGTTTGTTTTTTTTCTAGTCAAACTAAAATCTGTGACTCACCCATTTCCCAATTCAAAGTGCAAAAAGTCAGTTTCATTAGTATGTGGACGGAATCTGACGCAGGTCTTCTTGGAGATCATATTAAAGGCATTAAGAATGTCCTTAGTCCTGCCCTCTGAAGACCATTTACAGAAACAAACAAATTCTCTGAATATCAATGCATCTTCACCTGTTATTACTTAAACACACATCATACAGAGCCAACCATTGAAATTGTGACTATACTGCTAGAGCACACTATAGGGTAATATCTGCAGAAAACATACCACCAAACATGCAGAAACTCACCAATAACAGAATCAATTTCATAAGGCACTGACAAACTTCCATCCAACTTGGCCCATAGCTCACTCACTGCATTCCTATCGGTCTTAAAAAAAAACAAAAAAACAAAACAGAGGCAACTGTTTTTGTATTACAAGTGTTCTGAAATGTTGTTTAAATATGCAAATGAGGTATTATATAAATTAAATAAGAACTGGTTTCATTTTGCTGACATATCAGACAGTTAAAGGTTTTTTTACAGAGCATTTTGGAACGGTCTTTTTACCACTCTGTAAATCAGAAAACACTAGAATACAGATAGGTTTGATGCTACTTAAAGGGATGGTTCATCCAAAAACGAAAATTATGTCATCATTTACCTATACCCTCCACTTGCTCCAAACCTGTATGAGTTTCTTTCTTAGAGAAACTGTTAAAGATACATACTGTAATCGAAATCTACGGAGACAAACGATAAAGAGTAATAAAACAAACACTTAAATGCTTTTTCTCCAGACTTATTATGGAAGCAAAACAGCCCAAAATTAACCAGTGCATGAGAGAAGGGGGAGAGCGAGGGGGCTACATGGAGACTTTGCATCTTTGGTATCTTGCCTTAAATGACAACTAACTCTAATCTCAATTGTGAATATAAAAGCATAATTTGGGCTTACTGGTAGCAAGATATCCCCCTCCTGTACGGCATAGTCTCCCTCAAAATCTGTTGAAGACATTGACAAACATTTAATCAGGTCTAAATGCTCTGATGGGTCATGCTGTCGTGTACACAAATGTCTTACCCAGCTGTGTTTCACTTGTCTTTATCAGATGAGGCGGTCCACTCTTTGGGGAGTATCCTGTGGATAAAAGAAATTGTGTCATATAAATTAAGTTTAGTTGATTAAAAAAAGCAGCCCAGTTTTACCTTCATCATACTGGATATCAGTGGCCTTCAACGTATCCACAGGAGTTCCCCACGCTTAAACATAAACACAGCTTTATTTTAATCTGTAAATGTAAACTTAGAATATAATTAATTTCTGAAGAACTTGTGACCGATATGTGTGATCGGTGTACCTTCATAAAGCCATGCAAATAGTAAAATTAACCACAGCATTTTAAACAGTTGCTAACTTGTGGAAACAGGGACACTATATTATATGAAACGACTACTAGACAGACGTCCTGGATTTGCTAATTATTTGGCCACCTGGGGCTCTTGATTGACAATTAGTTCTATGAACTTCAATCAATGAGGGCCCGTTTACAACAGCGGTGGGAACCAAAACGCTCATGTTGTAGTTTCATTCCGGACGGTTTTATTGGTGGGACACAGAAAAACACACGTGTACTGTTTTGTTGTTGACAGCTGATATCTGAAGATATTCTTTTGTGGTGAGCGTGTAAAATTAATTTGATTTTGAATTAATTATATGTTTTATTACAAGAGGTAGATTTCCACTAACCAGGAATGTTTTATAGAGATTTATCTGCCGAATGTTCGCCCGTTTTGAAACAACAGGGTAATGTTTCCAAAAATCTGTTTTTGATTATGGTTATTCATGCTATCTGTGAAATTTGACCGTGGTCAAATTTAGACTCTGGCAAATTACCATAGTATCAAAAGTTATTGTTGCTGTAAATTAGATGCATTTCGGTTTAAAGATGTGTAAGAGTTATGTTCTTTCTATATGCTATTATGTATATATATATATATTTTGTGTTGTGAGAAATACTTTGCTGTATACTATGGTACTGAATGTTTACCATATTCACCATAGTATCTCAAAGCACTTTCATGGTGAACAACATGGTATATTGTCATGGCACTTTTATAGTTTATGGATTGTTTGTTAGTATATGGACTCTGGTATATAGGCAGAAATATGGTTATAATAGTTTATATATTATAGCATATAGTAAATATGTTATTTATCTGATCATGAACTTATTCTCTCAGTCAAACAGAACTCAAAATGACGAGGTGGGCCCGAGCAAACAACGTCCATAAACACAAAGCAGCAGACGCCACACCATGGAAGCAGCTGAAGGCGAATGCAGGAGAAGCAGGAACAAGAGCTGGTGGCCGACACATCCAGCAGGGACCAGGTGTAAAGAAACACAACCCGAAAAAGAAGACACGAGAGCATGACAGTGACGACGTGAACGGGTTTCTGGAGTATTTAAAGCAGACCGGTCAGACAGCCCCGGACCGGGATCTGAGGGGAGAAGTGGCAACAGCGCTGAAGAAAGACGCGAGACGAGAGAACAGACGGATGAAGAGACAAAACACCAAAAAGGACAATATGGTGAGGAACTGGATGTAG
This sequence comes from Sinocyclocheilus grahami, assembly GCF_001515645.1. Classification (NCBI taxonomy): domain Eukaryota; kingdom Metazoa; phylum Chordata; class Actinopteri; order Cypriniformes; family Cyprinidae; genus Sinocyclocheilus; species Sinocyclocheilus grahami. The sequence continues at coordinate 2,587,370 of NW_015505289.1, read as the reverse complement.
CATGATTGTCTGGGAAGCGTATAAAAAGGGTAATTGATACTCACAATTATTTTCCGCTTGCAATTCTGAGTTTATATCTCACAATTCTGACCTTTTCCCCTCACAATTCATACTTTTCCTCACAATTCAGAGAAAATTGGGAGATATAAACTCAGAATTCCGAGATATAAACTCACAATTTTGAGAAAAAAAGTCTGAATTGTTAGATATAAACTCAGAATTGCGAAGGGGGAAAAGTCAGAATTGTGAGAATTGTTTCCACCAAGGAATAAAAAATTACCACTTTTTATCTCCTAATTAAATTCTGAGGGGAAAAAAACTCAGAATTGCGAGATAAACGGTTCTAAACTTGCAATTCAAAGAAAAAAAAACCGTCAGAATTGTGAGATTTAAATACCCAATTCTCAGAGGGGAAAAAAAAAACTTGATTGTGGGATATAAACACACAATTGAGATATATAAACTCAGTTCTAAGAAATAAACTCGCAATTGCAAGGGGGAAAAAATTTAATAATATTTTGACTTTTTATCTCACAATTCAGTTTTTTTTTTTTCTGGCAATTCTGTGAAAATATAAACTCAGAATTCTAAGAAATAAACTCCGTTGTGAGATGAAGTTGTTGCAATTAAATGTTTTACTTTATTATTCCATGGTGGAAATAAGCTTCCATAGATAGTCTACAATGAAATATCTGACACATTTTCTCATATTTTCAATCTAGATCTGCTTCAACTGCCGGAAGCCTGGTCACGGTCTCGCTGACTGCCCAGAGGCGGATAACGATGAAGAGATGGGCCGCGGGATCTGTTATCGGTGTGGTTCCACTGAACATGAGATCCAGAGATGTCGTGCTAAAGTGGATCCTGCCATGGGTACGAGTTGAATGAGACTTTTGGACACTTAAAGTGAGAAAAAAAAAATCAAACCTGCTATGACTTGTCATATTAATGCAGCTCTTTTCTAGGTAATTACCCATATGCCAAGTGTTTTATCTGCGGTCAGACTGGACATCTGTCAAAGGCCTGTCCTGATAACCCAAAGGGACTGTATGCTGCAGGTCAGTGATTTACCTGTTTAAGCACTAAATATCTGTGAATTTTAACTAGGGCTGCACGACAAATCGAAATGGAATCGAGATCGCGATTCGACAGAAGCTGCGATTGTCATGCGTATCTTTCAGTGAAGCACGGTTCTGTGATCAGCAGTAAATCTCCATCCAAAGGCCAGAGGGTGCTCTCGCGCTGAAACTCCAAATACGCCTCGCAGAAGAAACCTAGAAAAAGGGTTTCTTTTCGCTGCAGCTGAATAAACAGAAGATTCAACTGCTTTCATTGATTCAACGTGACTAATAAACACACGACTACGGCAATATACGGTTTATCTGAGTTCTTATTATAATTTTCATTAAAATAAAGTATATTTATAATGCAATGCCTTTATCACTGCTTAGAATAGGAAATATGTTGCGTGCCTTATTCTGTGTAAGAAGCCACGTCATCTCACAGAAGGATTTATTTCAAACACTCCACTGACATTATGAAGTGAGTTTGGAGTAAAAATATGTTATTAAATGTGGTATTTTCACATGCTTTCAGATGGAGCAGCATTTACCTCACAGAGCCGTAGGTTTTTTTTTTTTTTTTGCGTAACTTGTCAGTAAACTACGGCTATGTGTAGTAAATTCTGCTCCATCTGAAAGCACGTGATGATGATTTCCTGCCGATTACAGAACCGGCATTACTATCAAAATGCGCATGACAATCACATTCGATTAATCGTGCAGCCCTAATTTTAACACTCATGTTGTGGTGTTTTGCTCCTGTAGGCGGTTGCTGTCGGGTTTGTGGTTCAGTGGAACACTTTCAGAAAGATTGTCCTGAACACCAGAACTCGAGTGAGTTGATCAGTTAATAATGTGACCATGTCCACTGAAAATCTGGTATCTTCTTTAACTGAAATGGAAACCGCTACATTAACTTCTTTTTTGCAGCTAATTCCATCACCCTCGGCCGGCTGTCCAATAGAATCAGCGCCGACCACGAGGACGTCCATGTGCCTGTGAAGAAAGCACAACCCAAAAAAGACAAGGTAGTGGTGTTCTGATCCACAGCTGTTTTGAGGGGAAATATAGCAATGGACTATTTAACTGATTGTTGCAATTTAGATTTGCTTTCTGCAGTTATGGACTCACCGATGATTGACCGTCTTCCTCTGATGATTTTAGACACAAACAAAAGTGACCCTTCCTGTTTTGAGAGCATTTACTTGCAATTAAAGGTCCTCATGATGAAATTGCCTGAGACTTGTGAACATCACATTTGTGCTTGACTTAGAAATTTAAGTTTTAATCATGATGTATGCTTAAGAAAGAGAAGAGAATCTGAATATGAAAAGCAGCGTTTATTTATAAGACACTTTGTACAAATATACTCTATAAAAGAGTGTTGTGAAGTGTGTGTGTAGGCCATATTACTTCATGTAACTTTTGGCCCTCTAGCGCAGTGAATCTCAACCTTTTGGCGTACCGGACCCCAGTCCAATTCAGAACCATCCTCAAGGACCCCCAGAACAAAATTGACTCATCTATGTATCATTTGTGTCTTTGTGAGGACCAAATGCAGTCAAGTATAATTCAAGTTAGTTGACTTGTCCAGTATTTGGCCATATCATCAGCTATATTGGATTTTTCTTTCATGGGAACATGTCATGTCAAAATATACAACATTTATACAAAAATTCATACTTTATACGGACCCCCTGGCCTTATGTCAAGGACCACTAGGGGTCCAACCAATATTTCTATTAATATTACAATACCAATTAATTTTAATTTGACATCAAAATACAACTGCATGTCATTTTCTTCATGTAGCTACATATCCAAAACAATCTGATGACTTTATTCTTGAATTATTTGATTTGTTTATACAAAAATCTTTTTTTTTAATTGACTTCTCACTTAAGGTCTGAACTCGCTGTAAATGCAAAACTTGGATGGAGCCGGTTAAGCCCTAAATACAATGCTGTAATTGACAACTTTCACAATTATTTAATCATCACAGATTTTATCATGGCCTCAGACACTTTGAAGAGTGTGGACTGTGAAAAGGATAATGCATGTTTAGTCATATGATGCATATTGTACCATAGATAGTTATGGTTTTATCGGCAGCCTTCAGACCTGTTGATGCCAAAGACAAAAATTATAAACGGTCATTTAAATAATTGTTCTAATAATACTATGAGAATAGTGAAGTCCACACTACAACTATAATTCTTAATATCTAATACAGATACCATTATAATTGGCTTTACAGTTATCATTCTTGGTGTAAATGGGCCTTCAGAAATACATGCAATGCCATAACTGACAATTTTTATGATCACAATCATGGCAGTTGTTATCATAACCTTATTTTTAAACAACTGTCCTAGAATTGTCCTAATGTTGCACATCAGAACTGTGTGGTCAGCAAATCTTGCTCCAGAAATGAAATGCAGGACATTGCCGTCTCTTCCATAGATTTGGACCAGCCGGCTATGTTTCCCTCCACATAGGGCAGCACTCCAGAGGTCACCTGGTTGTAGTACGACACCTAGAACAGCAACCAGAAATGATCAGATTGAGCATGAGAGTGATGTTTTATCGAGTTTCAGATGTTATAGCTGGTACCTTGCAGGTTGAATAGCCTATTTCGTGAACGAGGAATCCTGCACATTTAACTTCGCTCCGAATAGAGTTCTCCTCCGGTGGAACTGTTGCTACGGTGACGGACCGGAGTGCTATGACATACGGGTCTCTATGATGGTAAAAATACAGTTTGAGCCTCACATTAAAGGAATAGTTCACTCAAAAATGAAAAAAATGTCCTCAGGTCATGCAAGATGTAGATGAGTTTGTTTCTTTATTAGAAGAGAATTGGAGAAATTTAGCATTACATCACTTGCTCACCAATGGATCCTCTGCAGTGAATGGGTGCCGTCAGAATGAGAGTCCGAACAACTGATAAAAGCCTCCCAATAATCCTCAAGTAATCCACACCACTCCAGTCCATTGTTGTGGTGTGTAGATTATTTGTGGATTTCTTTAATGTTTTTATCAGCTGTTTGGACTCCCATTCTGACGGCACCCATTCACTGCAGAGGATCCATTGGTGAGCAAGTGATGGAATGCGAAAATAAATCTCTTCCAATAACAAACATAAACCACAAACTCATCTACATCTTGGACAGCTCGAGGGTGAGTAAAGTTTTCGCAAATTTTCTTTTTTTGGGTGAACTATTCCTTTAATAACATTAAAGATTTGTTTATCCAAAACAGAATCACTCATGTTAGCAGTGGAATCATACCCATCTTTGCAGGGTTGCCTTTTAGAACACATTGGTTGCATCTAAAATCTCATACTCTCGGAGTATGTACTTTTGAATAAGTAATTACTTTGCAACCATTTAAAGTTGCGTTCTATATGGCATGAATATAATCTGGGTGTATGTGTGACCTTCACAAATCCTCTCCTGTGGCCTCATGGGATAGTAAAGTGTCTATTATAAGCACACTTTAGAATCTCACAGAAAGTATTAAGTCATCCAGGTACTTCTCGCATACTGTTTTATGAACACTGTGCATTTGGACAAACTACGCTTTTCACATACTGTTTTTCGCCTACTCGATAGTAGGGAAGTATGAGATTTCAGATGCAGCCATTATGTGGAATACAGTATCCACATTTTTTGGGTGAACTATTCCTTTCATAACATTAAAGATTTGTTTATCCAAAACAGAATCACTCATGTTAGCAGTGGAATCATACCCATCTTTACAGGGTTGCCTTTTAGACAACAGAACCACGAAGTCCCGACTTTTGCTTCCATTGACAGTGGTGCATTTAATGTGATAAATGGTTTCCTCCTCATCTGCTTTCTCGACCTCTTCACAGCTCCTGGAGGACATACGGAAGGATGTAGACTGTGAAAAACAATTTTATGTAATTGCTAAACTTTTAGCACAATACATTTAAGATAGAGGGATGTAACAAACTCTTATTAGCCTACAAATAGTTTTTGTCCCACTGTGGCCGTAACCGCAGGTCAGCGAGCAGCGAGAAAGCATAAAAAGCCGTAGTTTTGACCTTCATCTCAACTTTTAAACTCAGCTTATCTGCCTCCTCATGCACGTAGGCTCCTACCTGCGGAACACAAGTAAATTCAGCATGCTAGCCACATACTAGACATAAACAGATGCATCATCTAGAATAAATAACGTGTTGACCTTATCATTGATGTTACTGGCCTCCCAGCCTCGCTTTCCAGCTAAGACTGTGAGAGCTGCCACATTGTTATAGCCCAAATACACCTGCAGAGGGCAGAGATGTTACACATACAGAACGTTTGTCCTGCTCAATAACAATGGGTATGTTTGGAATAAGCAGTATGTAGTATGCAGCATGTATACTGTTAAGGGAGCTTTCTGTTTTTCTAGAACACATTGGTTGCATCCAAAATCTCATACTCTCCGAGTATGTACTTTTGAATAAGTAATTACTTTGCAACCAATCAAAGTTGCGTTCTATATGGTATGAATGTGTAGTATGAATATAATCTAGGTGTATGTGTGACCTTCACAAATCCTCTCCTGTGGCCTCATGGGATAGTAAAGTGTCTATTATAAGCACACTTTAGAATCTCCTTAGAAAGTCATTCAGGTACTTCTCCCCTACTGTTTTATGAACACTGTGCATTTGGACAAACTACGCTTTTCACATACTCTTTTTCGCCTACTATATAGTAGGGAAGTATGAGATTTCAGATGCAGCCATTATGTGGAAAACAGTATCCTATAATGTAACGCGCTCCATTTCATGTGGAAATGATATCAATAATGATCTGTAGTCTTTTTCATTTGATCACACTTCTAGAAGTGACATTTTTGCACAAAATTGTCTAAATCTACCACTCACTGAATTCCACTGGTAGCACACTAGTGTTTGAAGCAATGTTTGAAATATTTATCACTTCAGTATCATTTATAATACCTCAATATAATTACAAAAATATATATTTTTTTAAATAAGCAAAATTATTAAATGTATTTATTTATTAAAAGCTAATTATTTTATTCTATTTGAAATCTCAATTTAGGCATTGACTATTTTCTTTTGAATGATTGTTATTTTATTTTTTGTGGTACCTGATTACTTCTGTCCCAAGGCACAGAAATTGGTCCCTCATTTCCTGAGTACAGAATGTGTTTTCTGGAAAGATAAATTAGGTATGTTTCTTAAACAATGAAGAATTTAAAGATTTAAGTTTTCACTTTTACTGATTTTTTGAGAATGTTTTGTACAGAAAGTACCTGGCCATGCGAATTCTCTTCCTGACAACAGCACCAATAAATCGTCTTTCTCCATCCTTAAAAAAATTAAATGATACAATTCATGTGCCTTTAAAGGGTTAGTTCACCCAAAAATTAAAATTGTGTTTTACTCACCCCAGAGGCATCCTAGGTGTATATGACTTTCTTCTTTCAGACGAATCCAGTCGGAGTTATATTAAAAATTGTCCTGGCTCTTCCAAGCTCTATCATTGCAGTCAGCGGGTGTTGCAGTGCTTCAGTCCAAAAGAAGTGAAATAAAAATCGCCCATCCATAAAAAAAAAAGTGTCTCAAAGTGTGAACAAAGGCCTCCTGTAGCGAATCGATGTGTTTTTGTAAGAAAAATATCCATATTCAAAATGTAATAATCACTTGACTCTAGCTTGTGCTCACTGTTGTAAACAGAAGCAGCTCCGGGTGAATTGACCTATGAGATCGGCTTTGCGCCGCTCAGAAGTGACACACACGGAAACGCAGCGGAGAGATCAAAACAAAACAACGGTCACTAATTAGAAGTACAAAACGAGGATTTGTAAAGAAGAATGTCGGAGGATTTCAAGCCAAGAGGAGACTGGTTTTCCTTTGCTAAAGTAAGGAAACTTTGCTTCCTTTGCTCCTGTAAACAAACGTTGGTTTTCACGAGACTCACCGGCGCATGCGCAACGCTGACCTCGTACGTCATCCTCCCGGAGCTGCTTCAGTTTACAACAGTGAGCGCAAGCTAAATTCAAGTGATTATTACGTTTTGAATATGGATATTTTTCTTACAAAAACCCATTGATTCACTGCAGGAGGCCTTTGTTCCCCCCCCGGAGCTGTGTGAGACCCTTTTTTTTTATGGATGGCGCTTTTTATTTAACTTCTTTTGGACTGAAGCACTGCAACACCCGCTGACTGCAATGATAGAGCTTGGAATAGCCAGGACAATTTTTAATATAACTCCAACTGGATTCATCTGAAAGAAGAAAGTCACATACACATAGGATGATACACCTCTGGAGTGAGTAAAACACAGCCTAATTTTAATTTTTGGGTGAACTAATCCTTTAAGTGTGGCTCAGAGCTATTATATATAATGACTATTCTTGTGTCGCTGAACATGTAAATAGCTCACAAGAGTTGTGTAGGTGACATCAGGTAACGTCTTTTTCTCACCGCCACATCCTGGGATGTAATAAATCATGGAGGCGCTGTTGATGTGTCTTGGTGTTCCCTCATTCCACTCCTCACAGTTATACGCCTCCACCCGAACACCCACCTCCACACTGATGCACAGAATAAGAGAACAATGTATTTATAATATTCCTCAGTTTATTAGATATTAGTATTAAAGTCAATACGAAATCTAAATGTACCCCATTTACTTCCTTAATAAATCTGCCTGGTGTTATTGTGAGTGATGTCCAGTGATGTGATGTGGCAATTACCAAATATGTCATATTACAAATGCATGTTGTCTTTAACAGTCCTGACAATTAATGCTTCAAAAGAAGGTTGTTTTGTTTATGATTGCACATCTACAGCAGTCAGGTTATATAGCTACTGTACCTGGTCTGAAAGGCATTATTGACCATCGCTTTGAACACCAGTCTGTCACCGACACTGGACGGACCACGGAATCGAAACATGTCCACAGCTCCGAGAGAAGGATAGTAGCCACACAAACGACTAGGAGAAAAGAAATACACACAGAAGATGAAATGCAGATTTATTATTTCCAGTAAAATAACTACAGTGCCCATAATCCCATAGCCTGGATCCACCAGGTAGAAATGCTGTTAGACCAAAGAAACATAAAACTGCCCACGCATGAATACGCATGTTACTGGATCTGGTACCTGGCTGCTACTGTAGCCACGTTCTCCATCCAGGTCATGATCTGTCCTCCAAATGTGTTTCCATGGTGATTGGCGTGTGGCGGCAGCACCAGCTCAATGCTCTCGACCCGCGTGAGCTCAGTCAACACCACGGGTGCGACGGGCTTCCTGCTGCACAGTCCTGAAATGTCAACAAATCCTGTTCATTATTAACTTTATCTACTAGGGCTGGGTTTTGACACAAATTTCACGATTCGATCCGATTCTCATTCACAAGCTTGCGATCCGATTCGATTACCAATTCAATTCAATATTGAGTATTTCGGATATATATCAGGTACAGTACATCCCCAAAAAAAATCTCAACTAATGCTGTAAAATATACATGAGAGTCAGTACTACATTACTATAATATTGAAGGTTAAAATTGGCTGATTTGTTCAAATTAACAAAGTTTACAAAATTAACAAAATTAATTTAAAGTTTTTAAAATAATAAAGTTACAATTACAGAATAATATTTCAACTTCAATTCGTTTTTTGTTTTTTTTAATATAAACATAATGGTGGCTGCCATAAAAACTTGATGGATTAATTCAAACATAAATGAAACATTGAAGAACAGTAAAATGTATAATGAATATGTTATATGGTGCATATATTTAGCAAAATGCCCCTCTCTACAGTTTATTTTTCTATCTGACTAATGAGTTAATGGTCACCGAATATGTTTTTCTGAGGAAAATTTGACATTGTTTACAAGCCGTTATATTGACGTCTTTGCACGGCTGAAACACTGATTGAGCGATTACATGAGGCAGGATACGGATTGTAAAGTTGTACTCTTTCTTTTAACTTACCTTCGGATGTTTAGTCATGTTTATTTTGTGCTGAAACTGGTATTAATGTGGAGGAGCTGATCAGTTCACGTGTGCCTCGCGCTGTCACATCTGTTGATCCGAGGCACTACAGCGATCTGTCACTCCACATTAAACAGCACCAAAACGGCATTTATTGTTTGAATACTGCAATACAATGGACAGAATTTGAAATCTGAGACTTTGTTTCATATTAAAAGTACCAACGCACAATGCTAATTGCGATATATTGGATGGGAAGTGCCCTTCAATGTTCGGTCCATTAACTGAAAACAGGCTAGAATAATCGATTCTTGGTATTTAAGAATCGATTAATATAGAGATATCGATATTTTTTACCCAGCCCTATTATCTACAGCAGCTTTTTCGAGTGACGCTGTCATGAATGTGTGCGCATTGACTCATGACTGCAATTTCTGATTCCATTGCCAAGTTGTGGATGTGGTGGCTCTTGTTAAGTCTGTCCTCTGGCTGACTCTATCATGGGATTCTTTCCACTGGAGACACCAAGTGTGTTTGCGCAGTGATTTTAATAGCAAATGTTGCACCATTTGTTCTTTCAGGATTTATTGCCAATGAACAACCAATGAAGTTTGTTTCCATGACTTGGTGAAGTTCATAGAAGTACAATCTCCTGGAGTAAACTGAGGTGTGACATAATAGCTTGCAGATCACTCAATACACCACCCATCTCAGAACCTCATACGCAGACACTAGTATATACTAATTTAATGACAGAGCTCAAGTAAAGTGCTAACCCTTGTCTTGAAGGTTGTAATAGTCCTTCATGAGGTTCTTGAAGGCCTCTTCGTTGAAGAGACGGAGTCGTCGTCTCTCTGAAGCTAGTGAATATTCCAGCATTTCCTCTACCGAGCCCTGAATGTCCAAGGGTTTCAGAGACACCTGCAGAAATAGATATCAATGAATATTTAGGAACAATTATATTTCTATATACATAAAGTTAAAGCACGAGAGAGGTTGTATGCACATGTTTGTCACTGTTATCAAATGTCGCTGCTCATTGTAGATGTCACAATAAAATTTTGCTGTTTGAGACATCCTACAAAGGTGCTATTTTAATAGTATCCAGTTACAAAATTGACTAATATTGATCATTAAAACGAATAAATCAAATGTGACACGTTAAGATTTTAACTTGACATTTTAAAGTATAATTCTGGATTTTAAAGATGGATTTAATGAGTATCTGCAGCTACCATTGCACATGACAGTATTGTTCATAAAAATGATATAACAAGTGCTGATATCCATATTCAATTAAAATATTTAAATCATGCTGGTTTACACATATTGGGCTTATATACCCAATATAAACCCAATTTTTGAATTTGTTTGAAAAGAAGTCTCTTCTGCTCACCAAGGCAGCATTTATTTGATTAAAAATACTGTAAAACCAATGATGTTGTGAAATATTATTGCAATGTAAAATAACTGTTTTCTATTCGAATATATTTTAAAATGTAATTTACTCCTGTGATCAAAGCTGAATTTTCAGCATCATTTCTCCAGTCTTCAGTCACATGATCTCTTGTCTCTTGTCACATGATCCTTCAGAAATCATTCTAATATGCTGATTTGCTGCTCAATAAACATCTCTTATTATTATTAACGTTGAAAACAGTTGTGCTGCTTAATGTTTTTGTGATAACTGGGATACTTTTTTCCAGGATTTTTTGAAAAATATATACATTTCAAAAGGTTGGTATTTATTTGAAATAGAAAACGTTTGTGACATTATAACATTTCTTTAGTCACTTTTGATCAATTTAATGCACCCTTGCTCTTACAGACCCAAAACTTTTGATCAGTAGTGTAAAATTTAGATTTGACTGGGAACCCAAATTCTAGGGTACCATCTTGACAGAGACGTTTCCTCACCTTGTGTGTTCCTGTTGGTTTGGCGACAAACGTGGAGAAGGCCACGCAAACCCTCTTCGTCACTCCACTGAGCACCTCCTGTACTGTTACATAGATGCCTACCTGATAAAACAGTGACCGGATCAGACAAAGGAATGCATTATACTTATTTCGTTAATATTTAATACAGTAAATGTGTTTCGTCTTGTATTACCTCCATACTGGTGTTGAAAGCCCTGTTCACTCTGGCTTTGATATTGATAACCTGCCCAACCCTGAAATACAGAGAGATATGATATGATAACAGATCAATTTATCACACAACATGAGGTACTCCAGAAGGACTTGATCCAGCATTCGCTAAACATAACCTTAGACCTGTCACTAAAATATGATTGGTTTCTAAGACTCTTGTGTCAGGATCAACAAGGATGTTCTACTCGTATAAGTCAAGTTAAAGGAATAGTTCACCCAAAAATTAAAACCAAACCATGTACTCATCAGACCATACAAAATGTAGATGAGTTTGTTTCCTCATCAGAACAGATTTGGAGAAATTTAGCGTTACATTACTTGCTCACTAATGGATCGTCTGCAGTGAATGGGTGCCGTCAGAATGAGAGTCCAAACAGTTGATAAAATCATCACAATAATCCACACGACTCCAGTCCATCAGTTAACATGTTACTGCATGCTTGTAAACAAAATCCATCATGAAGATGTTTTAACCATTGCTTCTAGCCAAACTATGGGTTGTTTATGTATTATTATAATGTTTTTATCATCTGTTTGAACTCTCATTCTGACGGCACCCATTCACTGCAGAGGATCCATTAATGAGCTACATAATGCTACATTTCTCCAAATCTGTTCCAATGAAGAAACAAACTCATCTACACCTTGGATGGCAAGATGGTGAGTAAATTTTCCTTTAAGTGATAAAGGACACATTCTAGTACCTTACAGTCTCTTCAAACTGGATATCATCCATGGAAGCCGTTACACATGCCATTCCTGCATGTCTTTCAGCTTGAAGGAAGAAATGAAGGAAAAAAGAGAGATTTATAGCATGAACCACTATATGAACCATCAAAGATGGGTACACACTTATTGTTCATATTTGCTTGTCACTGTTAATTATATTTCATGTGTCTAACTGGAGCAGAAACAGGAAGGAGATGGAGCGTCTACTATCAGCGAGGACACATGTAAATCATTGATGTGTGCCTTCCTCAAGCCTCTTTTCTTCAGTGGCGGAGAAATATGGATTCACACCAGATTTGTGGGTAAAAGGTAGATGGATGCTAGTTACCTTCCTCCTTCATAGTCCAAAGGTGACTGCTTATCTGAACCTGCTCTGATGGGCTGATAATACACTAGGTTGTTTTGGAAAAAGGACATTTTTACGGCTTCTGCAGGTCAGTCGAGGTTTCGGCGTTCTTGTTTTTGCAATTTATTAAAGATCGCCGTGTCATTGGCAAGACTAAGTAGCCATTAAGAAGACTCTTTCATCCAAATGTATTTACAGGATAGGATATTTAAGCAATTAATCATTTACTGCTCAATAGTTACATATTTTAATCTTTAGTATGTACAGGATGATGATGCATATTACTAAGGGAAATAAAAGAGCATTTGCTGTTTTAGATGTTGTTACTACACAAAACCATGAAAGGGGGCGATCTTGTCCCACTACTGTAGGATTATTAGACGACCGCCTTACATTAGACCAGTGAAGTAAACTTATATTTTTAATGATTATATTTTGAAAAAGTTGTCTTTATTGACACTATCGATTCCTGAAGCTGAATTTTGTGGCAATCACACTGATTTTACTTTGAAGCATTTTGAATTGTATAAAGCGTTATACAAATAAACTTGACTTAAAATAGTAAATCAAATATTTTATATCTAAATGTTTTGACAATTTATCTATAAATTCAATTATTTTAATATTTTAGACAATTAGTTAATCATTTAGACATGTAAAAAGGTATAATAATTTTATAATGATAATATTTAAACGTAATTTTCACATTTAATAATTTACTTTAAAAAAATCAAACTCAACAAAACCCGAATTACAGAATCTGAATTGCACTATATATTGCAATTCTATTAATTCTATGCAGTCTTATGTTTTTAATTAAACTGATGTCATAATAGCAACAAACTATGCCTTTAGACAATGATTCCACTCAACTGGCCTACAGGTTGTGATGAACAATGAAATATTATATATGAACTGAATTTATAACTGAAATTATTAAATAATTTTTTTTTTAAAACACCATCAACAAGATGCCACAGGTGATCTTCTGTCCTAGTTCTGAAAGGGGCATCTTACACCAATAATCTCACTTTTTAGCCTACTTCAAAATAAAAAGCAATATTAGTTAGCATACAAATCTAAATGAATTACTGCATCCAAAAATTCCCCAGCAAATAGGCATATCCAATTATCCATTATTATTCATTGAGACAACATTAGTTTATTAAACCGAACACTTTTTCATTTGGAATAAATCTTACAAATGTTAATGTGACAGATGAAAGGTCATGATGTAACCTTTCAATACATTTGTTAAGGGAATCAAACAAGCAACTATCTGGTCACCAACTCCATCCCACTTCTGTATGTACAGCACACAGTCCCACTCACCTGCCAGACAGCCGGTAGTGTCCATCCACTTCAGCAGCTGTCCCGCACCCAGTTCTTCCTGGTGGTTTGCATGGCAGGGCAGGACGGACTGGCACATCTGCACCTCTACTGGGCCGGACTCTTTCTTCCGTGCCTTGTCGCAGGATCCGTCCATGTCTGACATTCCTCTTAAACAGTTCTGATCCATGGGGGCTCGTTCAGAGATGTGGAGAGTAGAAATAACGGAAGGTCAGCTCGTCTCTCTCTTTTCAAGGCCGTTGCCAGGTGACCTCAACTCTGGCCAACTTGGACGTTCTGTGGGACCATGTGACGTTCGCCAAACAGCCAAGCTGAATACCTGAACTACTGCAAGCTGCAGGACACACACACACACACGTGTGCTGCAGTTGCTGTTACGACACATAGATTGTGATGTAATCGCCATGTGTGTTAATTAACTTGTTTTATGCGAGAGAGTCATAAAGCTGCTGAGTGTTGGCGGACGTAATGTAAGGTGGCAGAATTGAGGAGCTCTGGTGCACCAAAACAGCAAACAAAAAAAGTCTAATTTACACCAACGACGTTCAGTGTTCAGTCAAAAACTGCAGCGAGTGTTTAAATTTGGATTTATTTTGATTGGCCGTCAATATATCTATCACCCTGAAAAACTCGCTCTGAATGTTGTGGGCTTTTGCTATTTAGAGTTAAGGTCTCGTTTTTACACCAACAACACCAAGTGTTATGAAAAAGGCTCGTTCACACCAAAGACGATAACTATAAAGATTTAATAATCGTTCTAATTCTATGAGAATTGGAAAGCCTACAGGAAAGCTGTAAGGACACAGAGGAACAATACCGCGATAATCACTTTCAGAGCAATTTCTTTCCAGCTGATGAGCAATAAAAACAAAAGAACCCAACCAAGAGCTCGAGCGTTTCATTTATATTAAAACTTCACTATTCTCACAGAATAAACACAATTACTAAAACCTTATCGTTCTTGGTGAGAATGGGCTATTGAGCAATTTTTAAAACTTTATGGTTGGAGTGAACGGGCCTGAACTGATCTAAAATTGTATGACTAGTAACCATTTAGCAATAATACATGATACACAATTAAATTCTACCGAACTGATTAAATCAAGTCAACAAAATAGCAACAATCACACCAACTTGTTTTCCCTTTAAAGAAAGTCAAAACATAAGGTGGTCTCTATACAGTAATATATATATATATATATATATATAAAGATAGTGGAGTTGTCTTTTCACCAACAACACAGACGCTTAGTTAACGGTAGTTAAGATAGTTAATGGGTCAGCAAACATACAGGAGGCTGATTGGTTTCCATTATGATATCAGTGACTTTAGTGTAAATTGTATTTTATAATATTTTTTATAGATAATTGACTAATAATCTGGCGAATCTTGCCAAACCTTAATCATTTGCACATAAATATTATAAAATGTTAATCTATATATTATAAAAGCTAAAATGTGTACATATTTTATCTTGTGTAAGCAGAAAAATTTGTCAATGAACACTAGCTGAGCACACAAGCAAAATGATTTGACAGTCTGTTAAACAGCAATGAGAAGCTTTATATCAGTTATAGGATATCCAAAACTTCTCTGTGTATTTACAAAAGTCAACACAAGGTAGAAAATAAACACTTCACAAAATCAAACATCAAGTAAGTCAAATGAAAATGTTGTACACTCATGATAGGGTCTCTCTCGTAGTTAGGGGCAAATGTTATTACAAATAAACACGAAAACAGCTCAGGTATTGTACAGTATTGTTTTAAATAATTCACAGAGACACAGATGAATCAGATCCCCAAGCTATAAAAAAATTCACATATATATTTGAGAAATTCCGCAATAATATTAATATTAATAAGAATAATAATTCCACTTGAAATAAAAACAAAACAAAGCAAATCACAGTTTCTCCGGGTGACACACCAATGGCTGTATAAATAAGTTGATTATTAGAATGACAGATGCACGGAATTATAATTCCCACCCATGTGCCCGTCCTCTGAAAGGACCAGTTTCCTTTTTCCATAAAATCTTTCTTCCTTCCCATATTCACATGCAAAGATTTTTTTACAAAGAAAACGTAATATAAGAGCAGTAAACGCTGTATCTGTGTACGTCACATGATTAGGAGTGTTTTCAAAGCATGACAGAAATATTCTACGGCAACTGAAGCTAGTGCGACGATCTCAGTTCAGTTTCGGAGGACGTTCCTCTTGCGCCCCCCAGACAGTTGGACTTTTTTTAAGTATACATATGGAATGGCTGTTCTTCGTAGGCATCGTCATGAAAAATAAATCTCCTGTATATACAAACAAAACCTCCAGGGTGCTGATCAGATGGGGCTGCATTGGAGGAGCACAGATGTGTGAAGACGTCAGTTGGAATTACAAACACATTTCTGTTTGTGACAACTCTACCTGTTTCAATAAAATATAAATCAAACTCTCTCGTAGTAATTGATTTTTAGCATTGCGATTATGTCATTTTACGAACTCGACCCCCCTCCCCCCCCTTGCATCTTAAGTGTTTACTGCGATAAATCCGTTTACATAGATCTGTCGATTTACATCATATTTCAAGAAAATATGATTTTTGTTTACGTTAAAAAGTTCAAGTCCATCGTCTTTCTTTCTAGGATCAATATATGTCCTTTCATACACATGCACATGTAACTTTGAATGTACACCCACATATATACACGAAGATATACGTAAATATAGACAGGTTGTTGAATCGTCGTTCTCGCCCCAACGTGGTTCAGCTTTGTCTCTCGGTGTGACGCGACCGAGGAGGTGAAAGAATGATGTTGGAAGAAAAAAGGAAACGAAGGAAGGAGAGAGAAAGGAGAGGCTTGGACCCATATTCTTCAGAGAGCAGAAGAGGGCTGGCTACAGCGCGCTCGCACAAGTTCCATGTCATGTGGTGGAATCCACCTGGATTTCCAAATGAGGTCTTCACACACTCATGGTCATGTTTGGAGAATACTGCAAGGACATAATAAGAGTTAGAGAAGAATTTGACTGGGGTTTTGAGAACCTTAAAGGAATTATTCACGCGAGAAAACTTTTTTGCTGAAAATTGACTCACTCTCAGGTCATCTAAGATATAGGTGAGTTTGTTTCTTCATAAGGTCTGGAGACATGTAGCGTTACATCACTTGCTCACCAATGGATCCTCTGCAGTGAATGGGTGCCGTCAGAACGAGAGTCCAAACAGCTGATAAAAGCCTCCCAATAATCCACAAGTAATCCACACCACTCCAGTCCATCAATTAAAGCATTTTTAACTTCAAACCACAGACATATTTGATTAGAACTGTTTTCACTTGTAAATGGTGCTTAATCGGTGCATATTTCTCTCCTGATTCAGAAGAGACGACTTTTCACTGTAGAAAGTAATATTATGGATAGAGGACTCAGAAACAATGATGAACAAGATGTTAACTGATGGACAGGAGTGGTGTGGATTATTGTGATGTTTTTATCAGCTGTTTGGACTCTCATTCTGACGGCACCCATTCACTGCATAAGATCCATTGGTGAGCGAGTGATGTAATGCTACATTTCTCCAAATCTGTTCTGATGAAGAAACAAAATCTACATCCTGGATGGCCTGAGGGTGAGTCAAAATTTGAGCAAATTGACATTTTTGAGTGTATATTCAATATGCAGAAATACATAATCTTACACACTTCATTTCTTAAATATAAAATGCTATTGTTATAATTGAAAAATATACAAATATATAAAATAAACATTAAATAAACTCTTTAATGGATGAGTGGCTCTTGTCAAAGTTAAATCACAAATGCACTAGCAGACAGGAAATGACATACACTCTCATTCTGGAAAGGGTTGAGGAAATTTCCGCCAATTTCGCCATCATCTCGAGGAGTTCCAGGCTGGTTGCTCATGCTTAGGTTACCAGGAGAGTTCTGTACAGATAGATAGTTTGATTTTTCAGTCCAATAAGGTTTGTGGATGACCCAACTTGTGTCAATTTACACATTTAAACAATAATAATTATAATAAAAGCTGAACTTTTGACAAGACAAGAAAAAGCGCCCAAAAATGCCCATCTAACATCATGTAATGAATTTGATTAAAATATTTAATAAATTGACAGTCCCAATTATAATGTGAAACTCTTACCTTGGACATACTGTCCATGTCAGCTGACCCTAAATAAATAAAAATACAGATTTCTGATATTAAATTATATTGTAGATGTATAGCTGCAAAGGTAGTACTTTTAAAATGCGTGATTAATCTTCAATTGACCACAAGGTGGCATAATCATGCAAGGCAAAAAATGACAACAAATCAGTAAATCAAGCATGAAAGCTGCAATTTCACATTGAATTATGACATGCTTTGATACTCTCCAAGCAAAGTAAGTAGACAGCACTCAAAGATGTCTAAGAGTACGTTCTAAAGTGGTTGTTTGTATTAGAGACGCTCTTACCTAATGATCCATTCATGTGATGAGGCTCCATTCCTGCCATGCTGCCCATTGGACCATCTCCACCCGGACCAATAGGGAACTGTCAAACACACACAAACAAACACACACACGGCTCATATAATGTTATTATAAAAACTACAGAGCAGAAAGTTTTGTCAGTAAAAACAGAATGAACAAATGCAACTCGATGTGAACTGAGTTGCATGTGTGTAAATATTTTAAACTCATCATGCTCGCTTACATTTGGCCTGTTTCCTCCGGGCGGCACTGTGTTGATCAGAGTGTACATATTTTCTCCCGAGTTGGTCGAGTCTGTAGAGGAAGAGCCAAACACACAAGCTCATCAAAAACATTTTAGCTAATGCTCAACTGATATGGTTGGAAAAAGTATTTGGACACTTATGCAAGGAAGTAAGTAAATAAATATTTCTAAATCTTAAAAAATTATTAAAATAAATAAAAATAAAATAAATAAAATTATATACATATATAAATAAACCCTCAAAAATATTTTAAATACAAAAACATTTATTGTTATAATAGAAAATGTAATATTTTTGAAGTAAAATAATATGCCAATGCTATAATTTAAAAATATATAATGCTTAAATAAATATATATAAATTAACATCGTAAACACTTAAACATTATTTAAATATAAGAAATGTATTGTTATAAATGACTAATTATTTAAAAAATAAAATTATATACATGTATATAAATAAAACACTCAAAAAAATTTTTTTTTAAATATAAAAACATTTTATTGCTATATTTAAAAAAATCTAACATTTTAAATAAAAATGTTATTGTTAAAATTATTATATAAAAAATTGTATCAGTATAATTCAAAAACATATTTAAATTAAAAAAATGTGTATATATATATATATATATGTGTGTGTGTGTGTGTGAATTGTTTCTTTTTTATGATATATAATTGTATTTTATTTTTTCCTCTCAATATATCTGTCCATAATTAAATTTAACTATCCATGAAAAACCATCTTCTGCAGTCCTACCTGCAGGGCTAGGCATGATTGGAGTCCCCGGGGGCCCTCCTCCTCCGGGTGGACCCTGAGAAAGAGAAGACAAATGTGGTTCTGAATCTCATGTAACACACAATAATTAGTTATATTTGCATGCACTTGTGCTACGCACAGGTGTAAATGTGAGGACAGTCCTGTGTGTGTGTGTGTGTGTGTGTGTGTGGTTCATGACAGAGGCCTGAGGCCCTTGCTGTGGTCAGCACTGTGCATATCTGCTTCATCCTCCCTCTTCCCAAATCTAATTATCTCTCCTCCTCTCTGCTGACTCGGCTCTGCTTTCCCGAGCAGCTCGTCTTGTCTGGCTGCTTTCAGTAAGCTACCACAGCTTCCCTTCCACAAATCATCTCAGCAGGGAGTTACTGACAGCGGTTTAACAGAATATCTTGTGTAAATGTCTTAAAATGATGTGTTTAGCCACACTGGGTATCTCAAATGTGCTTCAGTGTATCTGGCAGTGTCTAGTTGTGTGAAGGACTTCATTTGATATTTCACCAGATTTTTAGACATCTTTCTACAAGCTATATGCCTCATTTAAGCAAATACACATATTTAATATATTACATCATATATTACTATATCGAGTACAAATATCTAAACATTCTTAAATCAATATGCATTTGCTATAGAAGCAAAATGACTTAAGATATTAAATCTTGTTTTTTGAGGAATCTATCAAAATTAAGTGAGTTTATGCTTAAAAAAATAAACTCAATTCAAAGGGAAAAGCTTTTTTTCTGACCTCATTGGCAGATAATTATTCTTGTTTTAAGCAAAATTTCACTTACTTTTGATCTCTTTTTTTTCATAAAACAACACTTAAAATCATATGCCATTTTGCATCTCATATAAACTGCATTTAGTCTTTCTACTAAAATTATTATAATAAATGTTTCTCGAGCAGCAAATCAGCATATTAGAATGATTTCTGAAGGATCATGTGACACTGAAGACTGGAGTAATGATGCTGAAAATTCAGCTCTACATCACAGGAATAAATTACATTTTAAAATATATCACAATAGAAAACAACTCTTTTAAATTGCAATAATATTTCACAATTTTACTGTTTTTACTGTATTTTTGGTCAAATAGATGAAGCCTTGGTGAGCAGAAGAGCCTTCTTTCAATAACAAAAAAATCTTCATTATACCAAACTTTTGAAAGTACAGTACTGTATTAAATATCTTCTAGTAATGACTAGTAACAACATTAATTGGGTTCCACTAATGAGGACGCAGAACTGTCTGTGATCTGATGCATGTCTAACAGCTGGACGTGAACATTCATGGCTGTTGTAAATGGAGAAGCTCACAGCACTTACCACATAACTCCCTGGAGATGCCGAGGAGTATGCGATCTTAAATGCCACGTGGATCCGATCAGACAGAAAAAACAGAGAGAAGGTCAACAAATCAGATGATCTTCAAGTGCAAACATTTACCTACAGCTGTAGTGGCTGACATTTCACAACGACTGATTGGAGAAATGACTCACTGAGTTGGAATTTGGTGGATTTGGCCACGGTCTTCCTCCGGGACCCCTAGATTAGGACCAGACGTGTTGTACTCATTGACTATTTTAAGGCTATAGTAGGAAATAATCTTTTTTGTCAGGCAAGTACTTGTTAGTGTAGCAAGAAGTACGTACATATTCATCCCAGGCATCCCAGGACCCCCAAGAGCATTGAGTGGTGGTCTCATGCCTCCTCCATATGCCTGGAACGAGAGAAAGAAATGTAGTAAAGTGTCTGTGCACAGAGTTTAGATGAGCGATCCAAACAAACGGGTGTGATTGATTGTACCTGTGGCCCAAGAGGTACCATCCCTCTGGGCGGAGTCATTCTCTGCATAGCCCCGCCCATATTTGGATGACCTGTCCAATCAAATGATCAGATAGAAATTAGTGGTAAATGCATTAGGTGAATCCAATATTCTAATACAATAAGAATTGTAAAATTTTTTTTACAAAAATTCATATTTCACCCCCTCAAAAAATGATATATGGTACTAAATATATTTTAATATAATTATATATATATATATATATATATATAATATATATATATTTTTTTTATTATTATCACAATATAGTTTGAAATAGTAACATTTAATATGGTAATATTAAATATACATTATTATTATTATAGTAATATACATATTAGAATAATAAAAGTGGATCTTTAACATGATAGTATAAATGACCTATTTTTATTTAGGATCATAATATTTTCATGACAATTAACCATCAATCAGTCGTTATTATTACTATAACATGAAAAATATACATTAAAACGTATTTAAGATATAAGAAATATTTAATTAACTCTTTCCCCGCCATTGACGAGTTTTTATGGCTTTTCGTGTTTTCACTGTTATACACTCGGGGGCGCTATTACATATCTTCTGAACGAGTACAAAACCTCCCGAACAAAAACACACGTGAACAGGATGGAAAAACTAGCGATCTCTTATGTAAACAGATGCATATGAAAAATAATGTGATCATCAGCACTAGACAGCATATAATTGAAAACGGCATAATGTTACGGAGTAAAATGTTGATCCAGGAAGTGGTATATGACTGTGCAAGCTTTGGAGGTATTGATGGAAGCGATTTACTGGATTTATGCTTTGATAATCGAACTGAATATTATCCAGATGTAGTTTTTGATAAAAATGTGATTTTCTCACCTTTTTGCTAAAAATTATGCATTTTTATGAAACCTACCTATATTCAAATGTTGATTAAAAAAAAGAATGCTTTAAGCTAGAATAAAACTGATTTTTTTTTTTGTTTAAAAGTAGAGGCTCTGATCTTTATTTTGGTGTATTGCATATTCAAATATACTGGAGGCCATCAAATTTTAGTGAAAATCATCAAAATCGCTGGCGGTGGCTGGCAACTTTTTTTAAAAATGCTGGCGGGGAAAGAGTTAATGGGGATTGAAAAAAAAACAATCATTGTGTCCAGACTTGATTTTCATTACTGAATTACCATAATGAGAATGAGATTTTTTCGCATTACGATAATTAGAATTCTGGGGGAAAAGCACTTAATTGTTATGAAAAGAATCTCATCATGGAATTTTTTTTTCCTAAAATAGGCTTAATTTTCTCTTTTCAAAATATCATTTATTTTTCATTTTGATTCAGGTGTTAAATATAACCCAAACATTTCTTTGTGAAATTCCCCTTATAAGATGGTTTAATTAATTATTTGCAAGCAAACCTTGTTGTCTCGATGGGTCCATACCACTGGGTAATAGCGGCTGGTTTCCAGGGACTCCACCTAACGCCTGAACCAGTAAGATACAGTACAAATGAACAAATTAATTTACTCTAGTCAACATCTTCCAAGCAGGAGTAGATGAGGCCCATTAGGTGCCCTTGGGCTCTGACATTAGATCAGGACCCAAAATATCACATTCATGCGACTGAGATAGTCTGACTGGAAATAAAATGTGTAGCCTTAAGCGACAGGAAGGGGGGAAAAAACACATTATTCAAAGGAAATATTAGTCTTGTCTAAAAGTCTATTAGACAAGACTAAAATAAAACATTTAAAGCTCTAATCACTCCATTATGAGTTTCTATTTCTGTATCGAGTTGTCATTGTGTATTAAAATAAAACTTAAATGGAAAGGCACCTGGTTGGGTATTCTCAGAGGAGGTCTGGGGCCGCCAGGATAACGTGATGACATGAAAGGCTAAAAAAAAAGAAGAGATACCACATGAAATCAGCAACTTTGTACTCTAAAGTCAGCATAAAATCAAAATCAAGTAACATTCCTCTAACAGTGACTAAAGCACCATCTAGATAGCCAGCAGTGACCATACTGACCTGTAGTATTTTTTAAGATCAGTACACACAGTGATCTAGCTTTACTTCAGCTCTGGGGGCATTTACTTAAAGGAACACTCCACTATTTTTCAAAATAGGCTCATTTTCCAACTCCCCTAGAGTTAAACAGCTGAGTTTTACCGTTTTCTAATTCATTCAGCCGATCTCCGGGTCTGGCGGTAGCACTTTTAGCTGTAGCTTAGCATAGATCATTGAATCTGATTAGACCGTTAGCATCTCGCTCAAAAATTACCAAAGAGTTTCTATATTTTTCCTATTTAAAACTTGACTCTTCTGTAGTTACATCGTGTACTAAGACCGACGGAAAATGAAAAGTTGCGATTTTCTAGGCCGATATGGCTAGGAACTATACTCTCATTTTGGCGTAATAATCAAGGAACTTTGCTGCCGTATCATGGGTGCAGCAGGCGCAATGACATTACGCAGCACCTGAAAATAGGCTAACTTCCGTCAACATAACCAACGTGACCACCTGCTTGCATAGGGAGCGTGCTGGGGACTATTTTCAGGCGCTGCGTAATATCATTGCACCTGCTGCACCCATGGTACGGCAGCAAAGTTCCTTGATTATTACGCCGGAATGAGAGTATAGTAGAAGAGTCTACAGAAGTCTTCTGACTACAGAAGAGTCCATTTTTAAATAGGAAAAATATAGAAACTCTTTGGTCATTTTTGAGCGAGATGCTAACGGTCTAATCAGAGTCAATGATCTATGCTAAGCTAAGCTAAAAGTGCTACCGCCAGACCCGGAGATCAGCTGAATGGATTCGAAAACGGTACAATTCAACTGTTTAGCTCTAGGGGAGTTGGAAAATGAGCCTATTTTCAAAAATAGTGGAGTGTTCCTTTAAAGCTCGAGCAAATCAATAGCACTGAGAAAGACTCGGGAGAACAGAAAACAATTATTTCCAAGCATCCAACCGAACGAGGCCATTTCCACCTCCACATCTTAGGTAAGATTAAGAAAAAACCCTTGATGACAAAATAAACATAATACATGTATCTAAGACGAGAAGGCTGCAGAAAACATCCCTATTTACACTACAGATCAAACTTTCCCATCGGTAAGATTTTTTAATCTTATGCAAACATACAGTAAAAACTGAAATATTGTGAAATATTAATACAATTTAAAAGAACTGTTTTCTATTTGAATATATTTTAAATGTAGTTTATTACTGTGATCGCATAGCCAAATTTTCAGCATCATTACTCCAGTCTTCAGTGTCACATGATCCTTCAGAAATCATTCTAATATGCTGATTTGCTGCTCAAGAAACATTGGTTGAAAACAGTCATGCTGCTTAATATTTTTGTGGACACCATGATGTGTTTTTTTCAGGATTCTTTGTTGAATAAAAAGTTCAAAAGGACAGCATTTATTTGAAATAGAAATCGTCTGTAACAATATAAATGTTTTCACTGACACTTTTAGACATACTTTTATACACATATTATATATGTGCATTCTCAAATTAAATACGGCGATCCAAAACTGTAAATCTAAAATAGCACTAATCAGTTTGCTTCAAGAATGACCACAATGCTGACGTGATCTTATTGCTAGCACACACTGAGCACAGGTGAGTTACTCGTCTTATCGGCAAGATATATCGACATCATTTTACATATCAGGCCAATGCCGATATTTGCATGTTAAGCCTTTTATCGGCCAATTCCTATAATATTGTGCATCTGTAATATATATATACAGTGGTGTGAAAAGGTTTTTGCCCCCTTCCTGTTTTTTTTATTTTTTTTGCATATTTGTCACACTTAAAAGATTCAGATCATCAAACAAATTTTAATATTACACAAAGATAATGCAAGTAAATGCAAAATGCAGTTTTTAAATGATGATTTCTTTTATTAAGTGAAAAAAGCTGTCCAAACCTGCCTGGCCCTACGTGAAAAAGTAATTGCCCCCGAAATTGAATAACTGGTTGTGCCACGCTTTGCAGCAACAACTGCAATCAAGCGTTTGTGATAACTGGCAATGAGTCTTTCACGTCGCTGTGGAGGAATTTTGGCCCACTCTTCTTTGCAGAATTGTTTTAGTATATATATATGTATGTATGCATGTATGTAGTAATACATCCCTGTAGTCACAAGTCCCTTCTAGAAATAAGTGAAGAGTTAAAAGGTGTCTATTGATCAGTTCACAAGGCTTGGTGGTCACGTCTCATTTCAGAGATCAAAGCTCAGACGAGTGGCCAATCTGTTTTGGGCCAACATCTATCAATAATTAAGGGCAATAAGAGGTTCATTCAGAGTCAGTCATTATGATGAGAAAATTAGATGTCTTCACTCGGTTTTCATGAAAATGCAGCTCTTTGTTCATCAAAGGGAACGTAGACGTGGAGAGAAGATGCCCTGAACTCGACACATACGCAATGTCTCTTCAGCCACATTTCTGTGTATGTGTGCATCTCTTATAAAATACAGCCAGAATTACAGAAGCTCTGAAGTCCAAACAAAAGGTTGAGGGTCTTCAAAAGCAGACACTCAACAGATTTAATTCTTCATACTGCATAAGGAACATTTCAACAAACACAAAAGTAAGAGTAAGTTCAGTTTCAGAGTGTGGATTTTCATGAGTCGTGATCACCTAAGGAAGTAACCATAGCAACAGCAGGCTGCTGGAGTACTTTCCATGAAGATCCATATCAGCCAATACATTGGTGAAACATAAATACTGTCACTATATATGACTTTATAAGATTTAAATTTCACATGTATTTAGGGATCTCACACTTTTTGACCAATACACTTTCTATTAGTCATTTGTGATAATGTTTAAATCAATTTGACTCAGATCGATTCACTTATGAATCATTCAGGCTGTTCTGAACAATTTGACTGAACGGGTTCAAAAGTTTTAGTCTACAAAAGATCAGTACCTAGATGAATTATATATTCTAGGTCAGAACAAAAATACTATATGTGACGAGTGGGGGCGGGGCCGAGAGCCGTGGGAACGGAGCGAGGCCGGTGGAGTAAATTATAATGAGCGACACCTGCACCACTCACCGGTCTCGAGTCCCACGGAGGAGCCCCGGAAGGATGAAAGGAGGAGTTACGACAGTGAAAGACGAGAGAGGACCAGGCCTGGACTTTATTTTGTGTTTTGTGTGTGGCAGTCGTCCGCGAGGGGCTGCCGCTTTACTTTCATTTTGTGTTTGTTTATTTTATTAAAGTCTTGAACGGTCGCCTGTTCCCGCCTCCTTCTTCCCGTGACTACCAACTTTGCTACACTATAATCACCACAGAAATTCAAATATTTTCTAAGATGTTTTATTGTTTGACACACTGTAGAGATATGTCAAAATTACTTACTAAATAAATAAATATTAAAATCCAATTATACATATATATATATATATATAAATTTAGGTTTTAATATATTGCAATGTTTTTAGCTTAATTTTAGTAGTTTATATATATATACACACACACAAATTTAAATGTTTATTAATGTTTTTTTTTCTTTATTTGTAATAATTTTTTTTTTTTTAAACAACCCTCTAAAGTCACTGTAAAATTTGCACACTTGTAAATTTCAAAAGTTCTATTCCTCACAAGAATTACTGGAGTTCTAAGTTACGTTTTATGGAAGCCTCAACATGGTCTCAGACACATACAGTGTGATTATAGCTCCATAATATTTAAGTTGACTCTATAGTATTCTGGAAGAATTTGATAACACATGCTTGAGATCTCTGACTTTAGACTGCTGAAATCTGGATCATGATGTACCCAGACTAGAAAGAGTAAATGTATGTGAGAAGCGGTACATCCTCTCAGGGACCGGGCTCAGTTGCTCAGCGCTGTCTGACATGCTCACTGTGGCCCTGCACACCTCAGTCACTGATTAATTATGGACCGAGGTGAGAGGCCTGCATTTGTCCTCTTTAATAATAGATGAGTGAGGTCTGTGGACTTCACCGAGGTGAACAGAAAGGTCTCCTTACAGGTAGAAGCAGACAGTACATTCTCAATCCATGTTTACTACCCTAAGGTTACAAGCCATGCTGATCAAGAACCAAATCCCTCAAAGTACTCTATGTATATATATATATATATATATATATATATATATATATATATATATATATATACTGCTGCTGACCACAAACACAGACTGTGTGTGATGTTTTATGAATACCTGCCCAGGTCTAATATCTAAAAGCCAGAATAAAACTGAACAGGCCCTTCATCTAATCTAATATCTGTCCACTGCATAATTCATGGCTTAAGCTTTCTAAAAATAACACACCGGCACAATCATTCATTTCTCTAACAGGTTTTGGCAAAAAAGGCCCAAAGAAGGTGATCCGGCTTAAGGCTGGAATTTTGAGCGTGTCTGTACGTGCCTGTGGACGTACAGTCTATTTTTACAACTTAATGAAAAAAAAGTGAATATCAGAGAACCATATCAAGGATGCATTAACATGCTATAGAAATTTAGGCAGAAATTAAATTTTTATTGTGGCCAATAACTGATAATTGATATTATAAATCTATACAAGTTTGTTTGTTGTTCCAAAGCTTTATTTCAGTCTAGAACGGCACATGGTTCAAGACATCTAAATATAATATTCTAATATATATTATTATATTATATTATTGGCATTTTCAGAGTTATATTAAAAAAATTATAATGCACGTTATATCAGCACCATATCATTTATCGGCCAATATTATAAAAACATTTATGCATCTTTCATACTGTACATTATAATATCATGATCCATAAATTCCCTTTTAGCATACAAAACATTTATTTTATTTTTTATTGTGTATTAGGTTTTATTTATTTTTTTACATAGTAGTATAAATATATAATACTGGCCAATTATTTTTTTGTTGGCAATAAAAAAATTAAATAAAATAAGAAAATAAAATATATCAACATATCAGTGCACCGTTAAAAATTATAATATTTGCAATACAGAATTTTTTTTTTAAGAGTTTATAAATAACAAAGAAAAAAAATTGAAAATAATAAAAACATGAATTATGATGATGGATGAATGAATGAATGAATGAATGAATGAACATGGCATCAAAAACTGTCAGCTTGTCATTTGAGCAGGATACCCAAACCGAAACTCTAATGTGTTGCCTCGATGGGTAGATAAGGAATAGACACGTCTCAGGCTGATGTTAAAGGGTACAGTGGGTGTACATGTGTGAGAGTTCTGCCCCAGTGACAAACTTTTAGACCCAGCATATCCACTGAATACAAGTTTCTGTCTACAAGTTTGGCACATCATTGCTTAGCTCCTGCAGAATCCCATGGATAAAGACTGAGAACTCCAGAGCGAGTTGAAGCACCCCTAGGGTAAATCATCTCCATTAGTCTGGTGGAAGAACAGTATCTCGCACTCGGAGCAGAGTAATACCCAGCATGCTTCACTCTGACTCTAATCAGCAGGACGTGGATCTCTAAGGCCTTCAGCCCTGCTGCAGTACCATATTTCCCTGTTATCAAGTTACATCAAATTACGCGCATGAAATATTAAGTGCTGGACACTCTCTTGTGCCGCTCCGTAGAAGCCAAAGAGACAAATCACTGATATCCAAAGAGTGCAAAGTGATGCAAAAATGTATTTAGACACTTAACAGGATAGATCACCCAAAAATTTAAATTCTGTCTTTAATTACTAATCCTCATGTCGTTCCAAACCTGTGTGAGTTTCTTTCCTCTTCTGCAAAAAAGAAGATATTTTGAAGAACGTGGGTAACCGAACAGTTGACGGTAGCCACTGACTTCCATAGTATTTCTTCCATACTATAGAGGTCAATGGCTACCGTCAACTGTTTGGTTACTCACGTTCTTCAAAACATCTTCTTTTGGGTTCAGCAGAAGAAAGAAACTCATACTGGTTTGGAACAACAAACATTTGACGGTAGCCACTGACTTCCATAGTATTTTTTTTCATACTACGGAAGTCTATGATCATAGTCAACCATTTAGTTATCCACGTTTATTAAAATATCTTATTTTACATTCAGCAGATGAAAGAAACTCATACAGGTTCGGAACAACATGAGAGTGAGAAAACCAAAAAGTTGATGGTAGCCACTGGCGTCCATAGTATTTTCCCCATACTATGGAAGTCAATGGCTACCATCAACGTTTTGGCTACCAACATTCTTCAAAATACCTTCTTTTGGGTTCAGCAGAGGAAAGAAACTCATACTGGTTTGGAACAACATGAGAGTGAGTAAACAATGACAGAATTTTCCTTTTTGGGTGAACTATCCCTTAAAATCGCATGAATGTTACATTAGATTCAAAGAAAATGTCAATTTTTCCAGCAAACAATGTTTGAAATGATAAAACTATGGATATAATATTCAAAATTAAGAAAAGGTATTGTTGTAACATGTTCATAGTGATGAACTGACTTCATATATCCACTAAAAAAAATCACCAAAATACCAGCTGATTACAATACATTGAAGTTAGTAAAGTTACAGTGTTATGTGGCTTTCGGGCCTTTGGGGGACACTGTTACGCTAACCTTCTCTGTTCGATCTAATGACAGTCTGTTGGAAATCAGAGAAGACTGTTGCAGAGGCTGATTCACTATGACAAAGACAAAACAACTGCAAAACTTATTTGAAACGCTCAGCACAGTGTTCTACGTTTATCATATTTTCCATCATTAAAACCTCTGCAATGTTGCAACACAAATGGCATGTCTCATCACAGATGATCTGGTTGTAGAACATTTTGTATATATATTATTAACATGTATATATTTATGCATTAACATAAAGCTGATTAAACATGGATTAAACAGATGGCACTTTAAAGTCTCAATACTTCACGATGAAAGCCAAGAATAAAGTTTATGAATTGGATGATGGACTGAGTGTTTCTGACACAAAACGATTTCCAGCACAGGCAGATGTGCTGCAGTAGATGACGAGCCGCAGAACACCTGACTGACAAACCATCTGCCTGAATTACTGAAACTTCCACCCACCTCTACAGACATCTGAGAAGCAGATCTCATATATATGCATTCTGAACAGCCTGCATTCACTTTACAAGCTCGATGGATCTGTGGATTTCTTCACACCGAGCTTAAAGATTAAAGGCTTGTCCTCGTTAGGCTTGCCGCGATAGACGATGCTGACGGTGATACCGCACAACCGGTTACGTCACTTGCCCACCGCGTCACCAAACCCCACCGTCGTTTTGATTTTTTATAGTAATAAAAATAATTTAGTTCAGTAAAAGAACAGACACTACAATTAAAAACTGAACGCGGCTGCTCAATGCAGTTGAACGACAGTTGCATCACAGATCAGATTTCATTTCTCCAGTGAGGAGAGTGAGTCGAGCTGACTGACAAGAAGAGTGGGGTGAGACAGACAAGACGATCGCGGATGATTTAGTTTTGGAATATTTTGGATTTTGAAAAGCCTGTTGACTCTTGCCGTTTATCTAAGGTGATTTTGGAAGTTTTTTAAACATTCATTTCTTATTTAATTGGTTCCACGGTGTTTGCTGACTTTTACTTTATTTAAACTTTGTGAAATTTATTTATTTTATTTGACATCAAGGTGTATGCCGTGCCTCCAAGCTTTCTTACTCGTTTTGCTAATAAACGTTCTACATTTCTTATTTATCTGGTTATATATTATACATGTTTACTTGTTTCCAGTTTTGTACATTTAAACTCTATGTAAGGTATTTAAAAAAAAAAAATTATTAGGCATAGCCAGCCCTATAGCATGGTGTATTTTTATTTGTTTTGTTAATAAAAGTTCTATGCTTTATATACACGCTAAAGTGAGTTTGACATTGTATTTTGTTGTTGCATTCAAGCAATTGACGCCTAACTGCCGCTAATTCTAAAGTGAAAGTAAAATGCGCACGGCGCTTTTAAGCTATTTAAAAGTGAAGGAAAGCGAGGAAAAGAGGGAAAATTCAAACGAACTAAAAACGAACAATTGCCACTATTTGAAAATGAAAGTAAAATGCGCATGCCGCTTTTACAAACTATTTAAAAGCGAAGGAAAGCGAGGAAAAGAGGGAACGCCCCGCCCCCGCGGTGATACCGGTATTACCGGTGTTGTCACATGTCGATTAACCGGTGGAAAAATTTCCTCACCGTCACAACCCTAGTCCTCGTCTGACCCCATGGCACAGGGGGACGTGTTTGTTACAACCCAGTGGTGCTCGGGAAGCTGTGCTCAAACTACAAGATACTCAATACTGTCTTTGAAATCTTTATTCAAATATAATAATTTGCTCAGCCTTTGAAACAAATCCAGTGATCACGATCCAATCAATTCCTGATGAACAAAACTTGTATATTGTTTGTATATTGTAGCTTATTGTATATTGTATAATGAATCTAATTAGGAGGGCTATATATATGTATATACACACACACACATATACATATAGCCCTCCTAACTAGATTCATTATACAATATGTATTATGCATTATACAAATGTGAATCATAATATTCTATATTATGTTAACTTAAAATAATTACATAAATGCAATTATATTATATTATATTATTATAATTTATACAAAAATCCAAGTATATCATGCATTTTAATGTAATATAATACATTTAATTTCAGTTATCCACATTTTTTAATTAAATCAACATATTATATATTATGTTAACTAAAAATATTGATATAAATTAGTGCTGTCAAATGATTAATCGCATTATATATATATATATATATATATTTGTTTACATTATTTTTTATTTTTTAATGATTTTCGCTATATATGCAAAAATATTCTGGTTGAATCTAAGGCAGAGAAGCTATACATACACACACACACTATATATATATATATATATATATATATATACACACATATATATATATATATTCTATATATATATATATTCTATATATATATATATTCTATATATATATATATTCTATATATATATATATTCTATATATATATATATTCTATATATATATATATTCTATATATATATATATTCTATATATATATATATTCTATATATATATATATTCTATATATATATATATTCTATATATATATATATTCTATATATATATATATTCTATATATATATATATTCTATATATATATATATTCTATATATATATATATTCTATATATATATATATTCTATATATATATATATTCTATATATATATATATTCTATATATATATATATTCTATATATATATATATTCTATATATATATATATTCTATATATATATATATACTGTATATACACACACACACACATATATATATATATATATATATATATATATAAAAATTGATGAATTAAGAGAATCAATCTTTACAGTCCCTTTGCAGAATCAATGAGTAAATTTTTTCATTCATTCTGAATGAACCAAATTTACTAAAATAAACTATTTTACCACAATAAATGACTTCCAAACCCACTGTATGAGAGAAAGTGAGATGACATTTTTGTAAAGTATGTTTACTATCTCATTCATACCTCTTAAAATTAGCCTAATATTTTGGCACACTACACCGCTATTCGTTGCAAGCTGTAGCTAATCGTTACTGCTGAGCTACAATGATGTTCACACAAATATAGCATCCTTTGCTTGACTACAAATGACAATAATGGATCATTTATATTTCACCATATAGTTCTTACACTATGTTCACCATGTTCAGGCATTAAAAATAAAATAAAAATTATATAAATATTATTCCGTCTTTAATAGAGATGCACATACTGTTTCCAAGAGAAAAAGTAACATTAGGTCATGCCATCAGTCACGGGGCACTGGAGGGCGAGGGCCAGCTGGTAATTAGGTGTTGCTTTGAGAACACATTTTAAGGGCAGGACCAGGACGTCTCGGGGGACAATAGCATATTTGAGTGAGAAATGACACGCCTCAGTTCTTAGAGAGGAGAGAGTGGGAGTGTAGAGAAAGTTAAAGATGAGAGGCTGGAATGGAGCGGAATGCGGATGCAGTGCCTTTAATAATGCATCTGCTGCTCTTCTGCTCTTGTTCCCCCGGAATCATCTCGACTTCAACATCCTCCAGCTTGTTCCGCGCATGTGTGGTCCCAGAGCCCATATGATTTTCTTTCTTCCGTGGAAGGTTTTTTTTTTTTTAGCTCGACAGCCACTACTATTATGGAAAAGAACACTCTGGACGTTTTGCAATAGATCTTCATTTGTGTACCACAGAAGAAATAAAGTCAAACAGGGTAAATGACAACAAAATTTCCATTTTGGGGTGAACTATTCCCTTAATATACAAAATCCTTTGTTATATTAGTATCACTGATTATACTATTATAGTTTTTGTTTATATCTTTAGATTTTATATTTTCAATTTAACTTTAGTTTAAGTTCCAGTGCTTTTTGTTTATTAGTTTCATTTTTTTTCAAATATGCCTATATAGTATTTATAAATTTTTATATATCTGTATTATTATTTTATTTAATTATGTAGTTTAATTATTTTAGTACTTATTATTTTATTATTATTTTTTGTGTTTTAAATTTAGATAACAATAATAACCCTGTGACAATCATACAATAATTTTTTTCAACATTTTAAAACAGTTTTTTTTTTTGCAATATGTTTGATAAATACTACAAAAGAATTATACATAAAAGTAAAGTATATATGCAATTTGCTTGGCAACTAGCTGAAATAAAATAAAATAAGTTTAAGTTTCTATATAATTTATTTTATTTCAGTTAACTTTTAAGTAACAAAAAGTTTTTTTTGTTTTTGTTTTACCAATAATAACAACCCTGAAACAATTGCAATGGTGTACACAGAGCAAAATGAAATGTTTCTTTTATATTTTTTTCAACGTTCTTAAACATTTTTTGCAAGAATTTGATACAAAAAATATGAAAGAATTATACATAACATTCATAACTAGCTTAAATAAAATAAATTAATTTGTATATATTTTATTTTATTGCAGTTAACATTTATTTTAAGTAACTTTTTTTTATTTAGTTAACTGCAACAATCTTGCAACTGTGAATACAGAGCAAATATCAAATGTTTTTTTAAATATTTTTTTACATAAATAGACAACTAGCTGAAATAAAACAAGTAAAATACAAAACTTTATTTCAGTTAACTTTCATTTTAATATAAGTAACAAATGGTTATTTATTTTTAGTTTTATATTTTAGTTAACAATAATAACCTTGCGACAATCATGCAACTACACGGTGCAAAATCAAAACTTTCTTTTATATTTTTCAAATTTTTTTTGCATTTCATTGGTTTCATAAATAATACATATAAAAATTATCCAAGAATTCGATACAAATAATACAAAGGAATTATACAGAAATGTATATATGCAATTGGCCTGGCATCTATCTGAAATAAAATAAGTTTACGTTTTTTTTTATCTATTTTATTTCAGGTAACGTTTATTTTATTTTATTTTATTTAAAATAACGAATTCCCTTTTTTCTATAGTTTTAGTTAACCCTGCGACTGTATACACGCAGCAAATTCAAATGTTGATAACCAAGAAAGACTGTTCCCGTCAGAAACCGCAGGAGGCAGATGAGCCTTTGTTGAGCCACTTAAGAAAGATGATTTGATCTTCTTAGCTTATCGTTCTATTAGACGAGCACCATTAGCGATCGGCAGGGGATTCCTGCACCCCCCACCCCAAGCTTGGAGATCTGCTTCAGTCAGTCAGGCTGCTGGAATCCTGTCGCTCTTAATCAAACCAATTACAACACACTGGGTGTCAAATACCACAGCTCCTTAGGATAGTGACGTTACGCACAAAGACGGCTGATTTATGAGCGCTCTTTAAGCTGACGGGGCCGATCTGCCTCATTTTTCAACTCTTTTTCTAAAGCAATACCTCATATGTCAACACAGGTGTTGAGTTACACTAACTGCGGCGGTAAACATACACTCTAGAGGATCTTTCCGTTCTCCTTTGATAATGACTTTTCTTTGCATCTGGGTCACATCGCCTCTTTCCTTCAAACGGGTGATTCAAGAGCACAAACAGCCACACCAGATCAAAATGAAAACATGCCACACTTTATTTGGAGTCACGCAGGTCAAAGGTCATGCTTGTGCAGGAGAAAACGTTTCTTTTAAGTATTCAGATCACAGTAATTTTGTCTGAAATTACTTTACAATTATTTTACAATCGCACCGCATGCAAAACCGCTCAGCCTTTCAGAAATAAGCCACAGGTGCGTGTTCTTTCGTCTCTGTCCCTGTGTTCATGTTTGAGGGATTTTAATACTTTGTTATGGTTCACGGAGACAGAATTAAAAGGATTAAAAAACACCTTCGCCCTAAAATCCAGTGAAAGATCAAGGTGGACAAGACCCAGTTAAAATCAAAGGTCTAAGTGAAGAAGAGTTGACTGAAGAGATGTGACGTGAGTGTGCACACGTGAGTTATTTTCAGCCACTCTAAACCTGTGCTATTCAACTCGCATGCAAACTACCAGAAAACAAAAAACAGGTTCAAATTCACACAGGGTTAGTTTATGACTGTATGAGCTTATAGAAAGATTATATCATGTTCAAATGTTTAGTTACACATAATGGACATGAAGTTTTATGCCCTTTGTAAAAGAAACATAAAAGACAAAACATTTTTCATTATATAGTAATATCAAGTTTTAAATAACCAAAACATCTAAATTATTACGTTTTAATTTGAAAAGAAAATGATTATATTAATCCATTAATATAAATTATTTTATTTCTAATACCTTGATGTTGATTATTATTATTATTATTATACATTATAATTTTATTTCAATTATTTTCAACAATAAATTGGAGTTTAAAAATTAAATTGATGTATAATAGAAAATATATCTTTTAGATTCTGGGACTGGTCACTATTTCTTTTATATTTTTCAACATTTTTGCAGTTCAGCATTAATATGAGGTTTCATAAATAATTTCTATATAAAAAGAATGAGATACAAATTATACAAAAGAATTATGCAGAAATGCTATTTAAAATAATTTCACATCAACTACTCAAATACACCTAATTTTCTGTCAATAAAATATACATTTTATACAGACTACGGTTATGTTCACAAATACCACACTACCCATACATTATGTATACTATGAATCTGTGACAATTCCCACAATGTGACGTGATCAACATTTCAAAATGAATATATAAATATTATGTATATGTAATTTATTTCAACATTTAATTTATAATAAAAAAATTTAATATAAACAAATATATTAGAGATGTTATAAAAATGTATATATATTTTAATTTATAAAATGTATATATATAATTATTTGAATATTATTAGAGAAATATTATTGTGTCACTCAAAACACACACACACGAACGCACACACACACACACACACACATTATCTGTGAGCAACTTTGCAGTATACAACCTCAAAAACTTAATGGAAGCATATTCCCACAATTCAATGTAGTCAACTTGACCATCCATAGTAAAAAGTATACAGTAGTACACAGAATGCAGTCTAATAGTTTTTTTTCTTCTTTTTACTTCATATATTGGCTATGCATGTGCATGTGTGTGTACCTGAAAGAAGCCCGGAGGAACGGGGCCGACCGGCATCCCCTCTCCTGTGGGCATGTTTCCAAGGATAGGACTCGGAGCTGCTGCTGCACTCTGCAATCACAAACACACACACACACACACACACACAATTCCAGTTAAACACACACATACAGCTACCGACGCTTCCCCAAACACTGCACTGTGATGGTCATTCCCCACTCAAGGACAAACACACACACATACACACCCATAAACACACAGTCACTGAAAGCCAAAATCTACATGTCTTAGACAGACACATGGATAGTGTCAATAGCTGCTAACCACCAGAAGAACTGGCTTTCTGTCTGCAAACACATTCAGCCGCCTCTGAAAAATACAAGCAAGCAGGCAGAGATGGTAGAGGTCAGAAGGCAGGCCAAAGACGCATGAAATAAGACAGGATTACTGTGTCTGAGGATGCAGAGAGCCGCGGGAGGCCGCACACCCCATGCCGGGAGCTAATGAGGAGGCCGTTTAGGTTCCTTTGCTAGACTCAGTAAAGCACACACTCAACGCTTGAGGAGAATGGGTCAGTCTGCAGATGTGGATGGATGATAGGTCATCATGTTGACCTTTAGGTCTCCTTCTGGTGAACTCAATCAAATCAATCAATCAATCAAATGTTATTTATGTGTACATTTTCTGATTTATTGGCCTTTTCTTCTTATTCTTCTTCTTAAAATATAAATTATTATAAATGATAGTATGATTAATAATAATAGCAATAATAATAATAAATATAGAATTATATATACATTTGTAGATTTTATTTATTAATATTACTTGGATATATTTACCTTATATACACATCTAAATATAAATAAATAATTATATGTAACATTATTATATAAATGTTATTTATATTTAACAATGAATAATCATAATAAAGTGTTATTTAAAAATGATTACAAAAATAATATTTATTTATATATTTACTCAAAGCCTCTAAATATAAATAATATAATAATATAATTAATTACTATACATATTGTATACATTTTATTATTATTACTATTTATAATTAATGAAAAATCATAATAAAATAAATAACACACATAATGTGTATGTGTGTGTCAATTTGATATATATTATTTAAATATCATTACAAAAATACTATTTGTAATATTTGCCCACTTTATTAAAATGTATTTATATATTTATTCATAACTTTTAACTTTCTATCTATCTATAGTTCTATCATTTTATATTTTTATTATTTATAATTAATAATAATAATAAATAACATTATATATGTTAAATAATATTATGTACTTATGTAGCCTATAAATAAATATGATAAATGTGATAAACATGTCTGTTAAATACATTCATTTATATAACTGAGTTAAACATACAAATACATACAAATATTTTGCTACAAAACAGAATCATTTTTTAAAACAGTTCTCATTGGAAAAAGTACTGGAAATGTTGCATTGTTTTGAAAACACATGAGCCGCAGTCATGCTACTGAAAAATGTAGTTAAGTTAGTAGCGTTGCTGCTTTTAGTTATAGTTAACATTGTACATGAGGACTCAGCCATCAAGTGACAAACTGGCTGGGACTGAATGTTTTATCTAGCACTAGGGTGCTTGTAAGTGCCACAGCTGCAGGTCGGATCGGCACATCGGCACGGCCGCAGCACCGAGACTAACTGTGCTGCATTGACTAGAGATTGTGTGTGTGTGTGTGTGTGTGGAGCATTACTGACATGCAAAGAGAGAGAGACACACACTTAGACACAACAGTCTAATTACCCTTGGCACACAGAGAAATGAGCAGGGGAAACGCACTCACATCCGCCCAGTTGCTGGCAAATGCAACACGCTTTCTAAGTTTTCTAATGCTAGACGATGAAAATAGCTACAGCACTTTTAACAACAGTTCACCTAGATCAACAAGACATCATAAAAATCACACGTCTGTGTTGTTTTATCGACGCCGAAACCATCTTTTGTGGTGGTAAATAAGGTCCCGCTGCGAGGGATCTGAATATTGTGTTTTCCTGCAGTAACGCTGAAGTCTCATCTCCTGATAGCAGAGGCACAATAATGAGACTAATGCCCTCCGTGCTGAGCAAGCACTCTATCAAAACTACCAACAAAGATAAACTAACGTCCCTCGGCTCTTCACGGGTCCACAGTCAGTCATAAAACCCTCGCCGCCGAGGGCACGGCAATACAATCTGGCTTCTGATTAGAGTAACTTTCATTTAGCGTGCCTCCCATTCAGGGGAAACCAAAATGGCACTAATGTAATAAGAAAAGATGTCTGACTGTCTTAAAAGCGAGCTGATAAAAGCGTTAACGGTGATTTGCAGCTGTGTTTTTAATACAATTGAATATTGAACGCTGTGTACAAGATGTGGTGAAAATGACTTGAAAATTTAGAGATTCACTAACTCTCTCTTGCACAATTAAAGGGATTGTTCACCCAAAAATGCACTCATCCTTGAATCACATGAATTTCAGTTTGGCAGAATATCCTAAATTGGCAGACTCTGTCAGGATGAAATGTATTAATAAAAATAAATAAATAAATAAAATGAATTATTTGCAATTAATTAAATATACCTATATATAAATTGTAAAAAATTATTTGAGATAAAACACAATAATAAAATATAATAGTAAAACAAACATTATATATATATATATATGTTAAAATAAAATATACATAGCAATATTTTTGTGTACTACATTTTTATAAAATACAAAACATTATATGTATAATTCAAGCAATACATAATAGAAATATATACATTATTATAATTATTAATATATAATATAATTATATATACACACACACACATATTAGTAATATTACTAATATTAATATTAGTTATATTTTTTATTATTATAATTATTAAAAAATTACATTATTTAATTACAGAAATGTAATGAAATAACTACAGAATGTAGAATATAATAAAGAATAGAGAGAGAGAGAGAGAAATAATTATTTTTAGTATATTACATTTTTAGAATATAGAGTAATATTTTTACAAATTGCATTACATTTTTATAACACTAAACATTTTATATCTACAAAAAATGTTTTATAGACACACACATAAAAAAAATATAGCTGGTTTTCCAAGTAAAAACCGCCAAATAAGGTTTACACGTAGTTACTAGGGATGTAACGATATGAAAATTTCTTATCACGATTATAGTGACCAAAATGATCACGGTTATCAGTATGATCACGGTTTTGTTCAAATGTGCTGGAGATGTTAAAAAAGTACCGACACATAAATCACTTCACCAAATTTTATATTTAAAAATCAACAAACAACAAATAAAATGACTTTTTGTTTGCATAATCACTAAAACAATAACATTACCAATGATGTTCGGATTTTAAATGACAACTTGACTGACAACAGTTTAATAGCATGTTGAAATATCTAATGTAGATGTTCAAATAAAGCTTTGAAAAAGTTTCATAAAAAGGTAGACCTGACATTTCAGTCTTTAAATAAAGAAAATATATAAGTCAAAATGATAATTGATTAATAAATGATTATATGTATTTTATCTGCTCCATCAATAATTCTAGATAACTTATCTGAATTGTTTAAATGTGTAGAATCCACATAAGCTTGTTTTTCATCAACCGGTCAAAATTGACAGCAGAGCATGCAAATTCTGTTCATTTTTGGCCAGACAGAAACTGCACACAGGCTGTATGTAAATAAAAACCTCCCAGCTTTTCCGCCGTTTTCACTCAAAACGAAACTACTCTGCATGCTGTGCGCACGTGAGACTGTTACTTAAAACTGTGCTTTATGCTGGACAGTATTTATTTATCGTGAGTTGTTCAAATTGCGGTAATCTAATATGAAATGGTAATACTAACCGTGGGGAATTTTATCATGATTTATCGTCAAACCGGTAATCGCTACATCCCTAGTAGTTACGTTATGATACGTAATCAGATCGTGGGGAGATGGGGGGGATTCCCCCGGTCTATATGTCTCTCTGCATCAGCTAAATAATTTTTTATTCACAGTGAATAGGAGTTAAAACTCCCACCCAGGTGACATAACAGACCATGCAAAATACCCAAAAGTATTTAAAATATTGCATTTATAAGTAATGCTGCAACCTTGCAAAC
Organism: Sinocyclocheilus grahami; assembly: GCF_001515645.1. Lineage (NCBI taxonomy): Eukaryota > Metazoa > Chordata > Actinopteri > Cypriniformes > Cyprinidae > Sinocyclocheilus > Sinocyclocheilus grahami. The sequence continues at coordinate 2,546,652 of NW_015505289.1, read as the reverse complement.
AATAATAAAATCAGAGAAGGACTTCAACTGTAAGCAACACGAGCATACGCAAAACAATATGTTTGTTATTATTAAAATTTTATAGCGCCCCCATTTTTATACATTTTTTTTTTTTTTTTACCGCTTAGGCAATAACATTGACAATAACGTATATCTTCAACATACGTTGTCTATGACCAAAAATGTAAGTTGTTCAGTGGACTTTTAAAATTTGCTTTGCTTGAGAAAATAAAAATATACAGTGTTTGTTTTCTTTTGATTTAGTCGAGTTGGTTTTGCATCAAACACAATGTAATTTTCGGAAAATTGAGATCTGGCAGCAACGGCGCATTTTCCCGCTTGGGCGAGTGCTTCGCAAACAACTTACCTCGCACATTAAATCTGCCACAGACCAGCAAATCACTGAGAACGCGCTATAATCCTGACGAGTCATAGCAACAGAGAAGAGGCGAGAAAGCTGCGGAGAATCCGCTCACCCGGAAGCAACCATAACTGACGTAGATTTACAGAAAATGACTGCCGTTTGGCAAAAAAAATAATAATAATTTTTTTACGTACTTATTACTAACTCTTTAAGCTTTAAGTTAAATTTCAAATGACAAGGGATCAACTTATAATCATGTTTATATGAATTATCCCATAAACTTATTCTCTCAAATGGCCTGGGTATGCGGAGCATTCGCAGCTTATATGGACGGAACGCCACTGCTACACAGTAGTACACCGTATTTTTTATTTTTACAGTATTATTTATATCACTGAATCATACGTTATATTGTTCTTGCCATAAAGAAAAGGTGGTTTACTTTGCATCTGAGCATTAAAAGAGGTAGCCTGTTTCATACATGGATTAGAGCATTTTTTGGCAACACTTACATTAAGTTTCCCTTTGTAAAGGGTTTATAAAGGTGTTCATAAATGACTAATAACTCATTTACAAATGCATTATAAATCGTTGATAAGCAGTTATAAATTCATGAATAAAAAGGGTGATTTTAACACAATACCTGCCAAATAGTGAGCCATTTGAACTGTTATAAATGCTCATTAAATAGTTTTATTCATACTTATTTCACTCAAAACCAGATTTCTGATTTATTTCATGATGCACCAAAAATAGACTAAGTTTCACTGGT
>NW_015505289.1:2544333-2545496 GCF_001515645.1 Sinocyclocheilus grahami | reverse complement strand
GATGAAAACAAAATGCCATCGAATCGTTTCTGAAGACAGTCAGAACCTTCAGAGGTACATTCATATAATGAATTCATATATATATATATATATTCATTTGTATAATTCCCTTAGCACTCTTTTAAAACCTCCCAGCTTTTCCGCCGTTTTCACTCAAAACGAAACTACTCTGCATGCTGTGCGCACGTGAGACTGTTACTTAAAACTGTGCTTTATGCTGGACAGTATTTATTTATCGTGAGTTGTTCAAATTGCGGTAATCTAATATGAAATGGTAATACTAACCGTGGGGAATTTTATCATGATTTATCGTCAAACCGGTAATCGCTACATCCCTAGTAGTTACGTTATGATACGTAATCAGATCGTGGGGAGATGGGGGGGATTCCCCCGGTCTATATGTCTCTCTGCATCAGCTAAATAATTTTTTATTCACAGTGAATAGGAGTTAAAACTCCCACCCAGGTGACATAACAGACCATGCAAAATACCCAAAAGTATTTAAAATATTGCATTTATAAGTAATGCTGCAACCTTGCAAACAATAATAAAATCAGAGAAGGACTTCAACTGTAAGCAACACGAGCATACGCAAAACAATATGTTTGTTATTATTAAAATTTTATAGCGCCCACATTTTTATACATTTTTTATTTTTTATTTACCGCTTAGGCAATAACATTGACAATAACGTATATCTTCAACATACGTTGTCTATGACCAAAAATGTAAGTTGTTCAGTGGACTTTTAAAATTTGCTTTGCTTGAGAAAATAAAAATATACAGTGTTTGTTTTCTTTTGATTTAGTCGAGTTGGTTTTGCATCAAACACAATGTAATTTTCGGAAAATTGAGATCTGGCAGCAACGGCGCAATTTCCCGCTTGGGCGAGTGCTTCGCAAACAACTTACCTCGCACATTAAATCTGCCACAGACCAGCAAATCACTGAGAACGCGCTATAATCCTGACGAGTCATAGCAACAGAGAAGAGGCGAGAAAGCTGCGGAGAATCCGCTCACCCGGAAGCAACCATAACTGACGTAGATTTACAGAAAATGACTGCCGTTTGGCAAAAAAAATAATAATAATTTTTTTACGTACTTATTACTAACTCTTTAAGCTTTAAGTTAAATTTCAAATGACAAGGGATCAACTTATAATC
>NW_015505289.1:2536656-2544182 GCF_001515645.1 Sinocyclocheilus grahami | reverse complement strand
CATTAAATCTGCCACAGACCAGCAAATCACTGAGAACGCGCTATAATCCTGACGAGTCATAGCAACAGAGAAGAGGCGAGAAAGCTGCGGAGAATCCGCTCACCCGGAAGCAACCATAACTGACGTAGATTTACAGAAAATGACTGCCGTTTGGCAAAAAAAATAATAATAATTTTTTTACGTACTTATTACTAACTCTTTAAGCTTTAAGTTAAATTTCAAATGACAAGGGATCAACTTATAATCATGTTTATATGAATTATCCCATAAACTTATTCTCTCAAATGGCCAGGGTATGCGGAGCATTCGCAGCTTATAAGGACGGAACGCCACTGATATATATATATATATATATATATATATACATAGATAGATAGATAGATAGATGAACAGATAGGAAAACAATTTTATTTAAAAAATTAATTTTAATTAAAATTTTGTTTTAACAATTTTATTTAAAGAAATATATAGTAAATAATGGGACAATTTTTATTCATTCATTTACAGGGGAACTATTCCATTTAAGAATAAACATTAAATTTACTTCTTAAAAATGTAACTTTAAAAAAAACAAACAAAAAAAACAATCGATGTAAACAGCAATAAGCAAGCACTTAATACGTAGCTTGCGTGGAAATAACACATGCCCCACCTATTGTAAACCTACCACCTTTTGGCAAAGGCATTTGTATTATTAATTATTCAGTGGTTACTTTTCAGGGACTACAGTTACCGTTTGGCTCGGTGGCACCTGGGGTTTAATTCGCCGTTCTGCAGGTTCTGAAGCGGCCATTTCTTAAGTCTTCAGTTGAGTGTAATGGGCCTGTAAGCTTCACATTCATGCCACAGAGAGCTTGAAGTGCCGAGTGTAATAATGCCATTCTTGGAATTGTGATGGAATTACACATTTACATTCTGAAAATAGTAGTATTATAATAGAATCATAATATTGTTCTAGTATCATTGTATGTTTTCTACTTTTTAGTGCTGTCAAACGATTAATCGCATCCAAAATAAAAGTTTTTGTTTGTGTATGTGTGTACTGTGTATATTTACACATGCATGTATATATTTAAAAAAATATATGTTTATATATTAAATATATTTATATATAATATAAATTATATGAATATAACTATAAATGTAAACATGTAAATATTTTCAATATATATACACTGTATATGTGTGCTTTTATATACATAATAAATTTACACAGAACACAAACATACAGTATATTATGTAAACAAAAACTTTTATTTTGGATGCGATCGTTTGACAGCCCTAGTAATTTTATAATTCTAATGTTACAAATTATTTGTAAATATTATAAGGTGGATTCACTAAACCAGGGAATAATAATAATAATAATAATTTATTAACAAAATAATTAATGTACTAAATAATTTACTTAATAATAATTTAATTAGTATTAAGAATTTAATTAAAAGAAATGTATCATTAAATAATGTAATAATAATAATAATTGAATTAAGAGTTTAATTAAAATAAATGTATTATAATAACAATCTATTATTACATTATTTAATGATATGTTTAATTAATTAAGTTCTTAATAAAAATAATAATTCAGTTGCTGTTATTATTATTAAATGATTTAATCAATTATTGACACATTATTATTATCATTATTTATTTTTTTAAATAAAAAGAATTTGCATGGACCCTAGTTTGAAAACCCCTGCACTAGACCATCTCAGAAAACAGGCAGTAAATATAGTTTTATATCCAAGAGACGTCTGTGTACATTTTCTTGTGATCAGGGCATGTTTTTGACCACTACATGGCCACAATGTATACTGCGTTTAAAAAAAAAAGAATTGCATTAACAAACAATTTTACAATACAACTGACCAGAAAGCTTCGTAAAGCATCGTTGTGCCATCACAGATTCTAATTTCGCCAAAAGTACATTGTCAACACATAAAGAGAAAAAGCAATGTGCATCTTTAACTCATTTTTAATGCTTTGTTGGAAGACTTAAAACCGCTTCCAGTCTTAGTCGGGAGAGACGAAAACAAGATGCAACAAAAATCACTAAATACAACTCACAAACTCACAAGCAGAATCTTCCCAAAAGGACTTGAAGGCAGCAATAGATCAGTAAAACTGAGTGTCTTTTACCTACAAATACCTTCTTACAGACGGTGTGTTAAAAGAGAAGATCGATTCAGTATGCTGCTTTAATGAAGCTTTATCCAGCCTTGATATACAGTACAAACAACAGGCTGTCAGCCTTTCAAACAAGCAGTCACAACAGAACAAATTCACCCTCTGAGCGGAAAAAAGCTAATGGGTTTCAACATTTGTGATTCTTCAGCATTGTTTTGATGCACAATAGCAGCATTATCAGTCCCCGAGTACGACATTTGGATATGTTAAACAAAAACTCTTGTCAAACAGAGAATAAAGTTAAATCAGATGGGTTTTAGTTATGTTTACAATATTCCCCAAACAAGCACTCTAGCTTTCAGTTGCCATCAACTTTTCTGAGAAACATTCCTAAAAGCGAAAATGACCTATAATGTTTGTCAACACTGGTAACTGTACTTAAATTACAATTTTACAAGTTTTATTAATAATTTACAATACAACAAACATTTGAAATGAAGTAGCTAGCTACACAACAAGCTACTAAAATGTTAGCTGAATACATATTTGTAAATTAGGGATGTTCATTTTAACCGGTTAACCGTTAACTGCCCGTGAAGAATTTTGACCGATTAATACAATCAGTTAAATGGTTTAAAAAGTTCTTTATTTATTTATTTATAATTTTTTTTTTAGTAATTTTCAAAATATTTAAAAAGTTTTGCTGCATGGTTGAAATACGCTACGCGTATTAAAAAAAGTTTTTTAAATAAGAAAAAAAAACAAGTCACGTCTAAGTCACATTTTATTATTTCATTCAGAAATAGGCCTAATGACGACACAAAATGTTTACAAACATTATAATAAACACTGTAAACATAGCTAGGCTATTTTAGTTCCCCTCACTCCACAACAAATCCTTTCAATTAACAGTATTTAGAAAAGAACCAGAATTTAAAATATAAGAAGCTATAGCTAAACGACAAGCCAAAACTAATTAATTTCGGCTAAAACGAAACTGAAACCAACGTTGCGTCTCTCATTCGACACAAAATCAAATGTTTCCGTATTCGCGATGTATTTGAATGCCAAATATTATTTATTAGCCTATGTAGCCTACTTCACTATCGTTCCAATATCCACGTAAAACAACATCTTTTGCATAACATCACGGCAGTATGTGATAACACTTAATGGCACAGATTTTACTAGGCTACATATTTAAACTGAGCAGTGTGTTTTTTTCCATATGTTTGACTGACTGTATTTTATTATGATAATGAACAGGCTGCATTGTCAAGGTAGCAATGCTTAACTGTGTGCGCGCATGCGGCGCCGGCGCAATCATTCGATTTTTTTCCTTCTAACAGTGAAAGCAACTTCTCCTTTTAGTCATAAAGATAATCTTGACTGGTTTTCGGACCCCCCTGGAGCCCCCAATACAGTAAAACTGCACATTTTAGAGTGGCCTTTTATTGTGGCCAGCCTAAGGCGCATCTGTGCAATAATCATGCTGTCTAATCAGCATCTTGATATGCCACACCTGTGAGGTGGATGGATTATCTCGGCAAAGGAGAAGTGCTCACTAACACAGATTTAGACAGATTTGTGAACAATATTTGAGAGAAATAGGCCTTTTGTGTACATAGAAAAAGTCTTAGATCTTTGAGTTCAGCTCATGAAAAATGGGGGCAAAAACAAAAGTGTTGTGTTTATAATTTTGTTCTGTATAATTTAAGCTAAATCTAATCAGCAACTTTTAACTAAGTATTTCAACAAAACAAAAAGTGACTTATGAGCAAGGACTGAAACAAATCAATGACTCTTTTTGGAACTAGTTCATTGAAATGAACCATCAGAACAATTGATTCACTAAAATTAATCTGTGGAAGAATGTGACATGAAAAAAGCAAAGTAGCATTCTGTCACACTGTATTTGCTAGCAAAATGAGCTGTGGTCTCGCTACTGAAAAATATAGTTATGTTGGTAGTATCACTATTTTAGATAGTCACTCCATGTTTTGTGTAAACTGTAATATAGTGTGTGAAAAGCAAAATAATAAATGTTAAGGAGACAGTCAAAGTGTGGCGCTTCAGACTAATCCAGCCAAGAAATTTGGATATAAAATAATTAATTAAAAACACTTTTCCTCTCATTACTGTTCCCATTTAGTAATTTGAGAACATTGGACGCAGCCTGCCATGAACATCCATCTGTTACCACATAAAACGGCAAACCACAACCTATTAGCTACTGAATTGCTTGTAGAAGTGACAAACATGAAGAAAGAACACAAATACCTCCCATGATGCACCTGGGGTCAGTTCAGGACATTTGGGGTCCACTCTGCAATCCTCAAATCAAGCCTCTTAAATGAGATAGCACACAGTCTGGGTCACCAGCATGGGGTCCCGGATGGGATGGAGGGGCTAATGGTTACCACACTACACTTCCCCATGAGGCAAATCCGCAACAGGGAATGGTAATGAGGATCCCGTTCTGGCGGCCAGCATCGGTGCCAGCTCTGCTGTATGAGTGGACAAACATTTGGACTGGAAATTTCTCCTGGGAAGCCGACAATGCTGCTGGCATGAAGTCTGTTCCGCCTTTGTTTTGGCAGGAGCACTTGACGCACATTTGTCAACACTCTGCGATGCCTTTACAGTGACGATTAACGGCTCAGATCGGAATAAAGATGTGATTACTGCGAGAACTCCTCCTGCTGTTCTGTGTTGACACTGTATCTGCTCTAAGATTCATTCAGCTGAATGTATAAAGTTCACCTGAGCTCATATTCACATAGAGAGATATAAATGTGGAACACACAACAGAAAAAAAATTAAAAAATTCCTTAGTACTTTGTGATGTACTCTAATGTTCACAACATAAAAACATTAATATATTCAGAGCTCAATAATGTCACTTGCCTTATTTGTCCAGCACTTTATCTATATTATTATTATTATTTTATTTTATAAATTTTTTTGGCTCATCATGTAAATGCATTTTTATGCTTTGCAAAGTAAAAGACTTGGTTTTCTGTGACACATGGTTGTGAATTCTGCTTGCCAACTTTTTAAACTTAAACTTAAGAATGTTGGCAAGCAAAGAGTTGCTGGTAGCCATTGACTTGCATAGAATTTTTTCCCTACTATAGAAGTCAGTGTCTACCAGAAACTGTATGCTCACCCACATTCTTCAAAATAACTTATTTTGGGTTCAGGAGCAAAAAAGAAAATCATAAGAGATTTGATGAATTATGACAAAATCTCTTTAAGGGTAAAATTATTTGAGTGGCCAACACAGAGGTTTGTTGCATGAATAGTTTGCATCAGCAGTGGTTGAATTGTAAAAGAAATTCAGGGGGGATGATGGGTCGGGGGTCCTGTAGCTAACGTCACACAGTGATTACAATTAAAACAAACACATTTTTATTTAACAAAAAAGTCTTTATTTATTGAACTGTGGCTTATAAGCTTTTCCTTCTGGGGTTTGAAATGTGGGGGTTTTTGTCGATAATTAAATTATATTTTGCTGAATGTGTTTTTTTGCTGGTGCTTTGGATGATTTAGGGCTGTCATGAATAAATAAATATGACACTAAATCCACCAGTAGGTGGCAGCACGTCCCTTTTTAATTAAATGATTCAAGACTTTTTATGGCCTTAAATATAATACTTTTATATATACTTAAATATAATGCTTTTGGACTCACAAGACGCGTTTTTGTTTGTTTTTTTTGCAAAGTCAGTGACATACTCAATAATTTCTCTATCTCTCAGTATAGTCTCTCCCTCACAGTTACACATAGGGCTGTCAAAATTAATGCATTAATAACGCACAACTGATCCTGTGAACAACTGAGACTGTGCTAGTATAAGCCAATTGTCTAGATAGTTGAGGACGCGAACACCATGCTCTCTGAGGGGAACAAGAGCCGCCTTCTCAACTTTCGTGAAGACACGGGGAGACAGGGACAGCCCGAAGGGCAGGACCTTGTACTGATATGCCCGTCCTTCGAATGCAAATCACAGAAATGGTCTGTGGCACGGAAGGATCGACACATGAAAGTACGCGTCCTTCAGGGTCGATCGCTGCAAACCAATCTCGGGGACGGACGCACCCAAAGATGCGTTTCTGCGTCAACATCTTGAACGGTAGCCGAAGAAGGGCCCGGTTCAAAACTCGCAGATCCAAGATTGGCCATAACCCCCCGCCTTTCTTGGGTACAATGAAGTAAGGGCTGTAAAACCCTGACCTCATATCGGCTGGAGGGACCGGCTCTATCGCATCCTTCGCCAGTAGGACTGCGATCTCTGCCCGCAGAACAGGGGCATCGGCCGTCCTCACTGTAGTGTAGCGGATACCGCTGAACTTGGGGGGACGCCGGGCGAACTGAATCGCATAGCCGAGGCTGATGGTGCGCAGAAGCCAGCGAGACAGGCTGGGTAGCGCTGACCAGGCGCCCAGAAACCATACAAGCAGGACCAGCGGAACCACAGCCGTACCCGCAGTGGGGCAGCGAGGTGCGACTTGCGAGCGGCCCGGAGAGGGGCGTGAGTGTGGGGTGCAAGGCTCACCTGGTTCCACGGGTTGGCAGAGGGTGCATGAGTAGGGCCTTTGTTGACGCTCTCGAACTGCCCGCTGCTGCCGGCTGGCGAAGGAGGAGGATGAGTGCGGTCCGGCGTTGGTCCGTCCACAACTCTCCGTGCCCTCCTGGGACCCAGAGATAAAGGAAACTGCTCTTTTGTCGAGAACTTGGGTACCGTGAGGCCAACAGCAGGAAAAAACGAAACAAAAGATTGTCCACCCGGCCCTTCTCCGGGGGAGGGAGTGGTGCGCTCACCATCTCCCGAAGAGCAGATCCTTCCATCTCTGGGTCACCTGTCTCAGGGCCGCTTGCTTCTCCTCTTGCCACAAGGTTTGACGGGGGCCTGGACAGGTGGGGCGGCCCGCCCATGCCTGGCTCCACCACGCCGCTTTGCTGAAGGCTGTTGCGTATGAGGCGCGGGAGCGGACGCGGACGCGGGGGCCCGCCCTCGGCGACGAGCAGGCTGGGGCGCTGCAGCCGGCGGACGGGTGGAGGCAGCAGCTGCCCGCCTGGGCAGGATGTGTCGGATCGCCTCAGTCTGCTTCTGGGCAGTCGAGAACTGCTGGGCAAAGCTCTCGACTGCGTCGCCGAAGAGGCCGGTCTGGGATAGAGGGGAATTGAGGAACCGAACCTTGTCGGTGTCCCTCATGTCTGCAGGACACAGCCAGAGATGCGCTCCAGGACCACAAGCGTGGAAATTGCACGACCCAGAGAACTCGCAGTGACCTTCGTCGCTCGGAGCGCGAGGTCAGTGGCGGTTCGGAGCTCTTTCAGAACTTCCGGATCGTGACCACCCTCGTGCAGGTCCTTCAGTGCCTTAGCCTGG
>NW_015505289.1:2535710-2536564 GCF_001515645.1 Sinocyclocheilus grahami | reverse complement strand
AATTGCGTCGCTACCGCCCGCCAAATTCCCCTTCGCTGCACCACTGTCGAGGGTGGTGAGGGAGGAGGAGCCCACCGGCCTTCTGGCAGTAAAAGGTGCCGTCCATGACCTGGTGAGCTCAACGCAACCCACTCGACACTGGAACGACCACCGCTGAAGCACCGTCTCGCCAACACAAGAAGCTTCCGAGAGCGTGCTGAACTCATAGTTCTCGAACAGACACAGTTGAGCAGAATGACGTTGTCGCTCGGCTCCGAAGCGAAAAGCTGGTATGCATTGCACCTGCTGCCCTATTATACTCACGCTGTGATCAGCGGCAGCTGGATGCAATAATTGCATGCCAATGTGCATTGGCTCGTTTAATTTACACTCGAAGTAGATTGGTCTATCGAAGCGATATCCGACCGACTGAAAGGGAACTAAACAATTAAGCCAGTAAAATATAGTTATATGTTATTTAATTAATATAATAATTAATTAAAGATAATTGTTTAAATTGTAACTGAATACTTTATGCTCTATGTTGAGTATGGTTTCACTAATAATAAACATACATTTGCATAAAGCATCCATATTTGTCCATGCCCATGTTGATTAGAGTATTAAAAACTTGAAAAGTATTAATTTAAAGTACATTTAGAACAGATAAAAATATGTGATTAAGTTGTGATTACAATGACAATAATGCGATTAATCACGATTAAATATTTTAATCGATTGACAGCCCTAATAATAACATTATGTCAGGAGAATGTCTTTAAACTCTAATCAAAGAAATATACCTTCTGCTGTCATCTTTTTAAGAATGTCAGAAGTCGAGCTTGAATCATTTTTGAGCTTGTGTGCAGCTTGAT
>NW_015505289.1:2510083-2527025 GCF_001515645.1 Sinocyclocheilus grahami | reverse complement strand
GCCCTCGGCGACGAGCAGGCTGGGGCGATGCAGCCGGCGGACGGGTGGAGGCAGCAGCTGCCCGCCTGGGCAGGATGTGTCGGATCGCCTCAGTCTGCTTCTGGGCAGTCGAGAACTGCTGGGCAAAGCTCTCGACTGCGTCGCCGAAGAGGCCGGTCTGGGATAGAGGGGAATTGAGGAACCGAACCTTGTCGGTGTCCCTCATGTCTGCAGGACACAGCCAGAGATGCGCTCCAGGACCACAAGCGTGGAAATTGCACGACCCAGAGAACTCGCAGTGACCTTCGTCGCTCGGAGCGCGAGGTCAGTGGCGGTTCGGAGCTCTTTCAGAACTTCCGGATCGTGACCACCCTCGTGCAGGTCCTTCAGTGCCTTAGCCTGGAGCACCTGCAGTAACGCCATAGCATGTAAGGCGGAAGCAGCTTCCCCGCAAGCCGTATGGAAGGAAGTACCAGGTCTCCCCGCCAGGAGGAGGTGGACTTAGGACACAATTGCATCGCTACCGCCCGCCAAATACCCCTTCGCTGCACCACTGTCGAGGGTGGTGAGGGAGGAGGAGCCCACCGGCCGGTTTCTGGCAGTAAAAGGTGCCGTCCATGACCTGGTGAGCTCAACGCAACCCACTCGACACTGGAACGACCACCGCTGAAGCACCGTCTCGCCAACACAAGAAGCTTCCGAGAGCGTGCTGAACTCATAGTTCTCGAACAGACACAGTTGAGCAGAATGACGTTGTCGCTCGGCTCCGAAGCGAAAAGCTGGTATGCATTGCACCTGCTGCTGACCACCCTCGTGCAGGTCCTTCAGTGCCTTAGCCTGGAGCACCTGCAGTAACGCCATAGCATGTAAGGCGGAAGCAGCTTCCCCGCAAGCCGTATGGAAGGAAGTACCAGGTCTCCCCGCCAGGAGGAGGTGGACTTAGGACACAATTGCATCGCTACCGCCCGCCAAATACCCCTTCGCTGCACCACTGTCGAGGGTGGTGAGGGAGGAGGAGCCCACCGGCCTTCTGGCAGTAAAAGGTGCCGTCCATGACCTGGTGAGCTCAACGCAACCCACTCGACACTGGAACGACCACCGCTGAAGCACCGTCTCGCCAACACAAGAAGCTTCCGAGAGCGTGCTGAACTCATAGTTCTCGAACAGACACAGTTGAGCAGAATGACGTTGTCGCTCGGCTCCGAAGCGAAAAGCTGGTATGCATTGCACCTGCTGCCCTATTATACTCACGCTGTGATCAGCGGCAGCTGGATGCAATAATTGCATGCCAATGTGCATTGGCTCGTTTAATTTACACTCGAAGTAGATTGGTCTATCGAAGCGATATCCGACCGACTGAAAGGGAACTAAACAATTAAGCCAGTAAAATATAGTTATATGTTATTTAATTAATATAATAATTAATTAAAGATAATTGTTTAAATTGTAACTGAATACTTTATGCTCTATGTTGAGTATGGTTTCACTAATAATAAACATACATTTGCATAAAGCATCCATATTTGTCCATGCCCATGTTGATTAGAGTATTAAAAACTTGAAAAGTATTAATTTAAAGTACATTTAGAACAGATAAAAATATGTGATTAAGTTGTGATTACAATGACAATAATGCGATTAATCACGATTAAATATTTTAATCGATTGACAGCCCTAATAATAACATTATGTCAGGAGAATGTCTTTAAACTCTAATCAAAGAAATATACCTTCTGCTGTCATCTTTTTAAGAATGTCAGAAGTCGAGCTTGAATCATTTTTGAGCTTGTGTGCAGCTTGATACAATATTGAGTTCTGATTGTTTGCAAATTATCATATGCAGAGAATTTTAATATTTCTTTTGCATGATAACTTTTACACAACATTATTAACCTAAAGGGGATGGTAAGGTGAGATGGTGGTTTTACAGAGGCCCTGAGCATCAGTAAGAATGTTAAGAATTTTTTTTCCATTTTGTAAATTACAATATTTTGCCATGAATTCCATTATCTTCCTGCAAAAGCGTTTATGAATTTATTTCTTTATAATTATAGTTGTATGATTTTCAGCAATTGCAAATTATTGTTGCAAACTGTCTTGTAAAGAAAACTTAACATTCAATAAAAAATTGCCATAATCATCTACCTAAAAAAAATAGATTATTTGAGATATTTGAGATTATTCCTTTATAATTATAGTAACTGTATGTTTTTCAGCAATTGCAAATTGTTGTAAATTGTCTTTGCAAAGAAACATTTATGAAAATATTTGTATCTATATATCTATCTATCTATATAATATTATTTTTAAATACATATTTTATTTTTGTATTAATTTTTAATATTTACTATTCAGGTATTTTTCAAAAACCCTCTTGAATTTCAATATTTCTCAGATGTCTCAATATTTCATTCTGTGCTCAGATTTTGCTCAGTATCTCAAAATTAATTTAAACATTTCTCATCACATTCTTCCAAGACCAATTTTTTTAAAAACACCTATTAAATAACAATTTTTAAAAAACATATATACATTTAAAATTAGTAATGTAAACTTATACGTAAATATAACTTAAAATAACAATAATAATATAGCATTTATAATTGTTTGTGTTAGGGCCATTGAAAATGTTGGCAAGACAATTACAAATCTTCAGGGGAAAAAAGCCTTACAGTTAAACCGCTGATCTGACCATCCGTGTTTACATAAAAACACAAATAAGGTATTCATCTGCTTTAGTGGAGGCATTGTTAATCATTCATCTGAAGATGTTAGCCATTCATAACAGAGATCATTAAATAGTACAGTAGCAAAAACAGCCTGTATACTTCTAAGTTATTGTGTAAAACCAAAAGTTGCAAAAAATGCTACAAAATGAAATAAATATGTAATCAAATATGGCCCCTGTACAGAATCTAAAGGTGAAGTAAATGGCACCCATCCTATTTGTACCATTATATTTAACGTCAACAGCAATTGTTATAAAATACCCAACCAGAAACAGGAAAACTTTTAGGAGAAACAAACAAGATGACAAAATCATGGCCAAATATACTCCCTTCCTGCACCGGAGACACAAATTTGCAGCCATTATCAGCTGAAAAACATCTTAAGTAAAACATTTGTACAGTACTGTAACCTAAAAAAAAACAATATAAATATATATATATATATATATATATATTATATAAAAGTGGTTGCTAGGGTATTCTAGACCTTAGATATGACTCAGGTCCAGTCTGTGGGAATTGTTTGTCTTGCTTGAAATTGATTGCTAGTGACTGTAGATGATGATAGCACTTGAAAATATAATCATGCACTTCATGTAAACATACTGCAAACAACCAATAAAAATGATTGCAAGTGCCATTAAAAACATACGTTCAAATATCCAATTCAGCCGCATCATAACGTGGATTCCCAACAAAACTGAATAAATGTATTATGAATCACCAAACCCCTTACATAAGCATATTTCCTATTGACGGCGTGCTAATGTACGTCCATCAAACGATATGTCAGTCATGGGAATCGGTGATGTCATGGTGTTTCAGGGAAGTGAAGGCTAAGACAGAGCCGCATACTCAATGGCACAAGCCCAAGCTGCTAACAATCACATCAGGTCCTCATTTTAAAGCCCAGATGAAAAAAAGGTTGCCTAGGAAACGGCTCTAGTGCACTGCACCTCCCTGGAGGTCCACCAACGCTAGACAAGGAATGAGATCCAAGCGCTCGCCCGGAATAAACCACACTGTGTCGAAACTCCTCCATCCGACTAGAGCAATTACAGCCAACTATTACAGTATCATCTGCCAGGCTGAACGTACTTGTTGACATGTCACACGCGTGACCACAACAAAGCCGTCATGTGGTTTCTGACAACACGAGCCGCTTGTCATGGCTTTCATCACAATCACTTTGTGGTCGGTAGGAGGTTGGTAAAGGGAAAACTCTGTGAGAATCAACACAAAAAATAAAAATCACAAATTAGACGTCTTCTATCTCAAATGTTTCTCCTGAATGAAATGGAGAGCATATTGAGACTCTCAGATGTTTTCTTGAGGACAAAGATCTCAATACTCCTCTGGAGTTTCAATAGATGTCTCAATAATATCTCATTCTGTGCTCAGATATCTCAATATGAGCTCTAATTTTTCTCTTTAGAGACTCAAACAGAAGCCCTCCTGCTTCTCAGATGATTCTCCTGAGAAAGATCTCTCAATAATTTAACACTTGCATCCTTTAGAGTTTTGCACTCCACATCCATTTAACAGCTTTCTACTCTTAAGGTCTGGTCACATTTACCTTTTGTTCCTTAAATTTTCGTGGACGAAATCCAGTCATTTCAATAGAGTCCAAGCAATCAGAAATGTCATGAGTGCGAAAGATTTCCTCCAGCAATTATACATTAAAAATAAAATAAAATATTATTAGTAATGCCACATATGTCTCAGGAAAAGACAATCTGGCTCCTGATTTTTATTTCCTGTGGGGTTTTAAAAAAATTAAAAATAAAATAAAATATTGCTAATGTGACCGTACCTTCTCTATACATGAACAATTGTCTAATTTTTGTGCTTTTATCTCTTTTAGGACAAACATCTGAGATAAAGGTGATACTTTAGGGTGTGACTAAAGGGTGTGACCTCTGGCACCGACTACAACAGAGACCATGTGGGGTGACAGCAGGGTGGTTCCTTTGGGTGGGGACAGATTGGGCTCAACTGAAAATATCGTGGTCTTCATATACGTCCCTCCCATATGATTAAACTCACGCTGACCTCAGTTTTAACTGTCCAGAATCTGACCTGGCTTCAGGGCTCAAGAAGAGAGGTATTCAGTCCTACAGATGCCCCATAAACCTGGTTCTCCCACACTTTTCTCCAGTTCATCTCTGGAGTTGTTAGTCAGCAAATTGGCCCGTCCCGTTCTCTGCAGCATGAGCTCATGGTGCTGTTGTGGCTTGTGGGTCTGGCCACGTCTGTATGGCAGGGCTGTGCCATCTTCGGCGCCAGTGTGAATGTGCACTCCAGTGTTTTATCAGTTCATCAGAGGTCGGGATGCTGCTCAAGGCTGCTGGACTGCCTTACTGCTGCCGGCCTGTAAAACTGCTCCCGTAAATATCATTAACTCTTAGATATACCTCCTCTTTCTCAGTTTATACATGTGAGTGTGAATAAAGCAGAACCCAGTAGAAAACTTTATTGCTCAGAGATTGCTCTTTCATAGCTTAGGAGACTTAAGAGATTTATCATGTTTCTTTTATACAACAACAATTTTAGGAGTAATAAAGTTCATCGCAAATGAGGCAACTGCTCACATACAGTACAAATTTAGAGCTATAAAATTTACGCAGACTGCATAACTTAGATTATTTAGTCTTAGAAGAATTTGATTAGAAATATTAGAGTTTATATTGAGTTCTTTGATTATAGACTTCAGTTTCTTGGAATAGTAATTGTAAATTACAAAAAAATTAAAATAAATAACATACCCAGTAGAAAACTTTATTGCTCAGAGATTGCTCTTTCATAGCTTAGGAGACTTAAGAGATTTATCATGTTTCTTTTATACAACAACAATTTTAGGAGTAATAAAGTTCATCGCAAATGAGGCAACTGCTCACATACAGTACAAATTTAGAGCTATAAAATTTACGCAGACAAATTTAACTTAGATTATTTAGTCTTAGAAGAATTTGATTAGAAATATTAGAGTTTATATTGAGTTCTTTGATTATAGACTTCAGTTTCTTGGAATAGTAATTGTAAATTACAAAAAAATAAAAATAAATAACATCAAATACTAATATTATTCGTTTTTATAATTATTAATATGTCGCATATGTCTCAGGAGAAGACAAATCTGTGGAGCTGGCTTTAGATTTTTCTTTCTACAGTAAAGTAAAGTAAAATTTAATAAAATTATTAATAGTAATGTCACATATGTCACATATGAAGAAAAACCTGTGAAGATTTTTTTCCTATGGAGAAATTTTAAAATAAAAGAAAAATATTAATGTCACATATGTTTTAGGTGAAAAATCTGAGAACTTAAGAAAAAGTCTCCATTTGCGCTTCATTTAAATCTAATTTCTGCCATGGAGAAACAATTAATGCATTATATGAAGGAGATTTTTTCTTGCCATGGTACATTCTTATTTTTCTAAATGAGGTCTGACCAAACCATTAAACAGCATATTAAAAGTAAGATGAACTGATTGTAATATTTGATTTTCTATAGCGGGAAAAAACAAGAGCTGCAATTGTGTTACTGAAAGTACAGAAGTCTAGACAGAGAACTGCTCATTTTCAGGGCACATGCTGCAGGAATGGAGTATTGACTGGAATAGACTGGAATAGTATCTGTGACAGAATGCCAGATTACTTAAGATTGTAGATTAGAAGTAAACGGGTGCAGCTGGAAAAAGGGCTGCTTCTAATGTGAACACAAACTCCAGCACCTGCCAGCAGCCCATCTTTACCGCTGAACTAGGGATGTAACGATTACCGGTTTTACGATAAATCACGATAAAATGCCCTGACGGTTAGTATTACCGTTTAAAATTGAATTACCATCAAAACCGTGTTTGATTATCGCAATTTTGAAAACTCGCGGTAAATCCTGTCCAGCCAACATCAGTCTGACGCAGAAGCAGCATGCAGTGTTGTTTTTTGCACAAGAGGAAATGGCAGAAGGCAGTGACAGCGCTCGGGAGATTTTTCAGCTATCTAATTTAGCAAATGGCTGCAATATAACAAAGAGTGAAAAATTTAAGGGGGTCTGAATACTTTCCGTACCCACTGTATATACTGTTAACTTACAATTCTGAGAAAAAAAATAATTTGCAATTCTGAGAAGAAAAGTGTAAATAGTGAGATATAAACTTGTAATCGATCATATAAACTTTCTAATCACAAATGTTTTTTTCCCAGATATTCTTAAGAATAGCACAGATAAAATAATAAATCAGATATATTCTTTATTATCTTCTTTATCTTCTCAGAATTGCAAATGATTTTTTTTCTCCAAATTGTGAGTTTATATTTGGTAATTATGACGGCTTTCCCTGAATTGTGAGAAAAAAGTCTGAATTGTGAGATAGAAACTCAAAATTGCGTGATAATCGCAAATACTTTTTTATTAATTTATTTTTATTCCGTGGTGGAAACAGGCTTCCATAGTAGTTTCAGATTGATTGATTGAATTTCTTCAAGCTGGCAAAGATAACCAGACACTTTTCGCTCTGTTTGCGAGGAGAAAGGGAAGAAAGAAATCGCTGTGTCACTGGCCTGAGATTCAGACAGACTGATTTATCAAAGAGAGCACAGCCTCAGAAATACACAATCATTACATCCACGTCTCTCCCAATCCCTCCCATGAGGCTCCGCTGATCCGAGGTGTATCCGACAGACTCTGTAATAACCCTGGCATGAAGGAGATCGAGAGAGAGAGAGAAAGGCCAGACCCAGCCAAAGGTGACATTTACACAAGAGAGTGCATAAAAATATGAACATACCCAAACATGCACAAATCCGACAACAGACACATAGTATTGTGTGTAACACACACACACAGTCACATGGTTATATAAAGGTGCGTAAATATGATTTGTCAGCAAATTCCCTGCATTACGGCGGATAATGTGCATCCCTAACATGCTGAGGAGAGCATGACAGGTTAGACGTGAAACTTGGCAAATACACACTAGTAAAAAAATAAATAAATACAATTAATTAAATTCAATTTAAAAAAACTATACATTTCCAATCAAAAATACTAATATTATTTTAAAAACAAAACAAAATAAAGATATAACTTAAAAAATAAAATGTGTGTGCATCAGTTCTTTTTGAACGTTTTCATCTAATTTTAACAAAACCGTGATAATATTGATAATCGTGATAACTTTGGTCACTATAATCGTGATATGATATTTTCCTACCGTTACATCCCTACACTGAACACAGCAGCGCTATGCCTGCCAGAAACACCAACTTCAGCAAGTCACAGCGATACTGAAATTAATGCCAAAGTTCCTTATTACTTCATCAGAGATGCATTGCAATTACTATTGCTCATAACTCCCTAGCAACCGCACAGTACACCCTAGAAACCGCAAAGAAATGCACTATAAACCACCAAACGACATTGCAACCCCCTACAATGCAATGTAAAACAAATACTGAATAAAGAATATGTCTGATTTATTATTTTATCTGTGCTATTCTTAAGAATATCTGGGAAAAAACATTTGTGATTAGAAAGTTTATATGATCGATTACAAGTTTATATCTCACTATTTACACTTTTCTTCTCAGAATTGCAAATGATTTTTTTTCTCCAAATTGTGAGTTTATATTTGGTAATTATGACGGCTTTCCCTGAATTGTGAGAAAAAAGTCTGAATTGTGAGATAGAAACTCAAAATTGCGTGATAATCGCAAATACTTTTTTATTAATTTATTTTTATTCCGTGGTGGAAACAGGCTTCCATAGTAGTTTCAGATTGATTGATTGAATTTCTTCAAGCTGGCAAAGATAACCAGACACTTTTCGCTCTGTTTGCGAGGAGAAAGGGAAGAAAGAAATCGCTGTGTCACTGGCCTGAGATTCAGACAGACTGATTTATCAAAGAGAGCACAGCCTCAGAAATACACAATCATTACATCCACGTCTCTCCCAATCCCTCCCATGAGGCTCCGCTGATCCGAGGTGTATCCGACAGACTCTGTAATAACCCTGGCATGAAGGAGATCGAGAGAGAGAGAGAAAGGCCAGACCCAGCCAAAGGTGACATTTACACAAGAGAGTGCATAAAAATATGAACATACCCAAACATGCACAAATCCGACAACAGACACATAGTATTGTGTGTAACACACACACACAGTCACATGGTTATATAAAGGTGCGTAAATATGATTTGTCAGCAAATTCCCTGCATTACGGCGGATAATGTGCATCCCTAACATGCTGAGGAGAGCATGACAGGTTAGACGTGAAACTTGGCAAATACACACTAGTAAAAAAATAAATAAATACAATTAATTAAATTCAATTTAAAAAAACTATACATTTCCAATCAAAAATACTAATATTATTTTAAAAACAAAACAAAATAAAGATATAACTTAAAAAATAAAATAACTGCTAAATAAAAATTATTCTATACAGAAATACATTAAAAAAAATAAATAATAAAAAAAAAACTATAATATAAAATATTTATAAAACAAATGTCAAATAAAATAATACTATACATAAATAATGTATATAATAAAATAATAAAATATCGGAAATAAAACAAAAACATTACTTAAAAGTAATAATAATGTTAAACAAAATGAATGCTCTATGTAAATAATACAAAAAATAAGAAAATAATTGTAGACAAAAAAAACGAAGTAAAAAATAATAAAAATAAAATGAATACTAGAGGTCGACCGATTGGTCGATTAATTGGTTTATTATTGGCTTCTATACAGAAATACATTAAAAAAATTAAATAATAAAAAAAAAACTATAATATAAAATATTTATAAAACAAATGTCAAATAAAATAATACTATACATAAATAATGTATATAATAAAATAATAAAATATCGGAAATAAAACAAAAACATTACTTAAAAGTAATAATAATGTTAAACAAAATGAATGCTCTATGTAAATAATACAAAAAATAAGAAAATAATTGTAGACAAAAAAAACGAAGTAAAAAATAATAAAAATAAAATGAATACTAGAGGTCGACCGATTGGTCGATTAATTGGTTTATTATTGGCATTTTTTAATTAATCGGCATCGGCCGATTGTGCTGCAAATTAGGCCGATTTATAGGCAGGCGCATCTGCGGTCTGCTAAGCGTTGTTGTGGAACGCCGGAGAATCTCTCTCTGGCTGCGTGAGAGACGGAGCAGCTCACAATCTGCAACCGCTTCTTGTTCACAGTTTCAGCTAATGATGGCAGGGCAAAACAGACCATTTTGAAAGCGTAATTACGCTTTACCCTACTAGAATTGATGCTGGAAAGTTATCATATTCATAAGTGCAACAAGTCATTTGCATGTGAAAGCAGAAACACATGCAGTTCAGACGAAACTTCTGGGCTGATTATAACGTGCACGTTAACTTTCCTCGTGAAATGTGTGTGTAGGTCCGCCAATAGCATCCACGATGTCATCGCTCGTGGCCAGTGCACTCTTAAGCAGTTATGAGCAGCAGGCTGTGTAATATATGTGTGAACTCTTTTATTTTTGTTTATTTTTGTTATCACTTGGCCATTTGACTTATAGCAGTGTCCAGTGTTTCCCATACATTGAGTTATTACTTCGTTGAATAAACTGATCACTGCACGTTTCAAAATTAAAATGCAGCGCGGGTGTTTTTATATGAATGTATCTTTGAAAAGAAACGACCGTCTTCAGAAAAGCTTCGGTGTCATTTTCATTTCATCTTTCCTGTAATGCCTGATAAAGCAGCGTATGTGAGCGCAGTCACAGTGCTTATTAGATTACAGCCGTTACCGTGGAAACCGCTATATCTCCCGCTCCAACAGCGCCCCCTGCTGGCAGATAATTAATTTGCATTTGCAAGTCTGTGGAAAACACTGGTGTCTGTCAGCAAACATGAACAAAAAGCATGCTTCAGAACTGTTTTGAGAAGGTGCTTAAGTTTTGAGCCATGTATTATTATTCTGAATTAGGCTACTACTACTATTACTATCTTGTACCCTGCAATAATAATTTACTCAAACTCACTTTTATGAGATGAAGAAAAAACAAACGAATCGGCCAAACATATCGGCATCATATATCAGCCATCGGCTGCCCTGATTTCTAAATATCGGCATCGGCCAGTGAAAAAACCATATCGGTCGACCTCTAATTAATACTATACATAAATAATACAAAAATAGAATATATATTTTTAGAATAAATAAATAAATAAAGCAATGCAAAATATATTTTCAAGATATCTAAAAATTATTTATGGCTGGTATTTTCTCTCTTGACCTGCTGAAGTAGCAAACAGCTAATTTTAGACTGTGCACACAAGCCTGCACAACAAGCACAAAGTACAACAATAAACAATAAGTTTAGTAAATGCATGTCATTAAGGCAGCAGTTGTGGATTGTTTTAAGGCATTTTTGTGGCTGTGCGCCATGCTACAACTCCTGCGACTCACTGCACGCAAATGTACAGTGTCGCGATGTACTGATGTCATTATGATCATTAATATCACAATCATAACACTCATCAATGGAAATCTGTTCAGTGTCATATCCTGCTTTGATTAATATGCAGAATCTCACTAATTGGATGCCTAATTAATTCAGCAGGGCATCCTGGAGATGTTTTGGGGCGACACACAAAAGATGCCTTGAATAGCATGCTGTCAGATGCACCATCATTGAATCACAGATAGCCAAAGGGTATAAAAGTAATTTCAAACATACAAATTCAAGACCTCAAGTGTTGAATAAATACTTAAAATGCTTTAAAAAAAAAAGAGATTTTAAGGGTAAACGGTGTCTGATAAAACGTGAAGTTTTTGGGGTTTGTTCAAATCTCTAACCCTAAGTATGAGTAACAAACACGACTAACAACTCTGCAAAGCGAGGTTAAGTCAAAACAAATAGCATCAAAACTGCCTTTTAGGACTGTATCATATTGAAGGTATTCAATTATGGAAAGTGAGTCTTAGATGAACCAATGGTATTATTGGATGCAAATTTATTCAAAGCATATGCAAAACTATGAACTCCCATCTATCAGCTTCTCATCTCTCTATTCCACTTCAGCTCACGTTAGGAGGTGTAGCCGGAGAAGATTCAGTGAAGTGGGGATTTTATTTGATATGTTTTGCCTTAATTCTCCATTTCTGGGGGAGCTCTTGCTCCCGAAACATTAAAAATAAATCTTCTTCACCACTGAAAGAAAAAAAAAAAAAATTAGAGAGTGAAGAAAAGACCACCTGCATCTCCCAAATCCCATTCGGCATCGCTATACTGCATTATGAAGGAGCTTGTCAGGCAGCGAGTGGCCGCCTGCCTCCTCTTCCTCAGCCTGCCGACTCGCTGCTCATTCATCATTTACACAGGCAGAGGCAGCTGAAGCTCACATACTGACTCGCTGCCTCGTACCGCCAACCGACACCCCTCAACAGCACTGCAGCAAAAGTTTCACAGCCTCTTTAGCCCACAAAACATTACAGCAACAACCTAAAACTCCAAAAAGTTAAAAAATCATTCATTCAAAATATATCAAATACAAGTAGGGTTGTCACAATTCTAAATATGAATTTGGATACCAGAATGTAATCTAATATAGATTTAAAGTAGGGTTGTTATTGTTAACTAAAAAAATAAATAAATAAATAAATAAAAATTGGTAAAATGAAATAAAATATTAGATGAAAAACATAGCTAAAATAAGTTTAAGTTGAAATATGAAAATGACTAAATCTAAAATAAAAATGAAGCTAAAAATAAATATTAACTAATAAAAATGGCAAAAACATAAAATTACTAAAACTAAAATTGAAATGAAAATGTAAAAACTCTAAATGAAAACAACTAAAAAATAAAATACAAGCATACAAAATACAAATGAATTAAAATTCAAAAACTAATTCAACATTAATAAATACTATATTATATATACTATAAATAAATAATAACTATATAATACTATAGATAAATAATACCAAAATGACTGATTTAAACAAAAGTCATTTGTATAGATAACATTAATATATGAATGTATTTTATTATATTTTATATTTTCACCAAAGTATCCATACATTTTTATATACAAGCTTTTGTGGCATAGTTTTAGTAACATTTGTCACCCTTTTTCATAAAGCTGAGCATATGCTGAATTTCAGAGCATGCGATCAGACGTAAAGTCAAAATGCATATCTGAGATCGTGTGTGACAATCGCATCTGATGCATAATGCCAAGAGAGGAAGAACATTTGTAGAGCAGAACGCATTTAAACAACAATCAAAAGAAAGTGAGGCCATTTGGAAATCGTATTACAAGGGTGGCCGTGCACTCAAAGCAAATGTGTCCGAAACGCGTGGCTGTTTTTTTGCGTCTTAATCCAGTTAAAATCACGGCAACATGAGCCCGACAGGAAACCGGGAGCAATTCAATCTTCAATTCTCCTGCTTATTAGGAAGCTGAGTGCTGGCTAGCGCAGAGCTTTGTGCTGCACCAGAGAACAGGGCCGCGCAAACAGCCGAACCCAGAGACGGCAGGCTGAATGCTGGGTAAACAATGATGACGCACATCCTCCCTCACAAAGCTCCAGGTTGGAGAAAACGCCGAAGCTTATCCCAAAGTTTCGTCTGTCCCTTTCCCAAAGCCCATGACAAAAAAAGCAGCCGTGAATACTGTGGAGGCCGATCTTCCTGCCAGACTTTAATCCACGGAGAAAAAACCCGATGAGGATGCTTGGGGCAAAGAGGCGGCACGTCGACTTTGATCTGTGCAGAAGTTGACTTTATTGTGGGGGGTTTTGAAAGCTTGCCGTCTCTCTGCGGTTTGAGCAGCCAGCTGTTTAAGACGGGAGGAAACCTCCCAGAATCTAAACTCAAAAGGATGCTGAAAACTCTGAGAGATTGTGCCGATCCAAACCATATATAATTTACATACTTCAAAAGCAGATTGTAAGAGGTTTAACACAAACTCTATTCGTCCAAATCCAGACACAGTCTGCATAAATGTGTGACAAGCATCAAATCCCCATGGCTTGCACACTCCTGACACTTTTGGACACGTTTTATCTACAGAACAGAAGAATGAGGACAGAAAATAATAGGAAACCAAAAAGAGGATTTCCCTCAAGAGCACCAGAGCTCAATGTGTCCTGAACTGTTAGGCCACGGATCCAACACCCTTTTGGCACTGGTAGTATAAACCACATACGGTGTCTGGGAAAAGAAAATACATAAAAACTACAGACAGATGGATATTACATCCCATTCGGTTAAAGGGATGGAAAATGGTTACTTGTAGCAAAGCATTTGGTTGAAATGTATTTATACTTATCAAGACTCTGTCATTCAGAACTGGACTGAGACTATTTTAAATACAGTTCTTGAATTTGAATTTAATTTGAATTGAGGTAGCAAACAAGACGCAAACTTGCTAATTGAATTTAAAGGGATAGTTCACCCAAAAAATAAAATTAATCATCAGTCATCATTTGCTCAACCTCAAGTCGTTTCTTTCTTCTGTTGAACACAAAAGAAGATATTTTTGAGGAATGTTGGTAACCAAACAGTTGATGGTAACCACTGACTTCCATAGTGGTCAGTGGCTACTGTCCTACTGTCAACTTCTTGTTTGGTTACCAACATTCTTCAAAACATCTTCTCGTGTTCAACAGAATAAAGAAACCCATACAGGTTTGGAACAACTTGTGGGCAAGTAAATGATGACAATTAAAATTTTTGGGTGAACTATCCCTTTAAAGAAGTAGGATTTAAAAAGAAACATCATATGTAATAAGTGTCAATTTATATATATATATATATATATATATATATTGTATTTATATATATATAAATATTTGTAATATAAATACTTTATTTATATTCAATAAATTTATGGAATTTAACAAAAAATTCTTAATTTCACAGAATGCAATTTCCAAAATTTTTCTGAATTGTAAGTAATTCCACTTCCTTTACTTCCAATTCAACTTTCCTGTGTGGTGTGGCCAATTCAAATTCAATTCCAACTCATGAATTAAAAAGGAACTCAATTTATAAATAAAATAAAATAAAAAGTACAAACCATTTTTTGCGATCAATCATGTTAGGTTGCCCATGGGCATAATTATAAATAAAATTATAAATATATAAATTATTTATAAATACATATATATTATATTATATATAAATTAATTATAAATAAAATTGAAAATATATTAAATAAAAAAATTTAATTAAATGTAAACATCAGTGATCAGTCAGAATTTATAAATGTTGTGTTGCTCATAGGGCATGTGCACATGTAACACTAGTCACACAGAATGTGGGGGAAAAAAACAGTCCATATAAAAAATCAAAAAAACAAAATCACACAAATAACACGGTACAATTATGTAACTCCAACTGTCTTTAAAGTAGAGGTCAGTTATCAGTTCTGCTGCAACAGCAGCGACACAATGTTAAGCAATGCCACTAGAAAGCTTTTAGTGGCCGTCATGTCATAAACACTTATTTCAGATGATCCACCGTCACTTAAGAAATGAGCTCCCCTATGATTTATATGATTGTGGTCAATCAATGGAAAAGAAAATTAGGTTTCCAAAGATCACATTTTGTTGAGGTTGGAAGTAAAAACTGTTTCCATTTTGAGCATTAGCAAGTTCATGTTACATATCCCAATCGACTTTATTATCATGAGGTAACCATGAGAATGGACACCAGGATGAATATAGGTTATATTATTGTGCTAACAGTGAATGAAACTGGGGACGCCAGGCTCCTTTGCTCTCTGGGTTGGCCTTGGCACATGGCATATCTTCTGCTAGCTCGTGTGACGCACTTCCACAAGCAACAACAGTATCAGGAGCATCCAAGAGCCTGTTTCTAGATATGACAACCACACACTTGGCTCTTATCGCTGAAAGGAAACCAGCGCCAGCATCCTTATGGGACATTAGTCTTGAGCAGATCACATTAAACCCTTATCTGCCCAAGGATCAATTAGCATGGCATTCAACACCACTCGGAGGGCCCTCGGAGTGCATTAGAACTCCCCGACAGCAAAAACGAACACAGTGACGGGGTGTAATGAGGGAGAACAGACTCAGCCACCATGTCCGTGTATGGTTTTATACTAACTCCATTAACGTGACCACTGACAGAGAAGTCATTATGCTGAAAATGAACTGATGCAAGGCAGGCCGAGGCCGGGTCAAAGACCGCAGCTATGGAGGAAGCCATCCGAGGGCAAAAAGCCGAAGTTCCAGTGTGAGAAAGCAAAACATTCCATGTTCAAAATGCCATAACACCATACTACTCATACTATTTTTGCTGTGTAATTATGAAGTGATAAATTTGGATTTGGAAAAAAACAAAAAGCAAAACAAACAAAAAAACAACAACGCATGAACATCTTGCTAAATATCTGCCTAAGAAAATCATATTGATTTGGAATGACATAATAGTCTATAAATGCAGAATTTTTTAATTATATAATTTAAAAAGACAATAAATATTATTATGCATACACACACACACATATATATTATATATATATATATATATGAAGAGTTCAGATGCAAAAGCCTCTAAGTGCCAACTGAAAATTTCTTCTAAAATTAGCATTTTTATCAAGCTCCTATATTTATGTTCATTTATTTCACTTTAATGGCATAGAAAATGACCTATACATTACCATTAATGTAAAATTACTGAACCTAAATATAGGAGCCTGATAAAAATGCTAATTTTAGAAGAAAATTTCAGATGGCACACATATATATATGTGTGTGTGTGTGTATATGCATTGCTAAAAAAAGGTGCACAAACATCTTTCTAAATATCTGCCTTTAAAAATCATATTAATTGAAACAATCATGGCGGTTTGAAAATAACAAATTACACAAATCTGCATTAAATATAGAAATGTTACATAAAATGCATAAATATGCATATGTTACATATTAAATATATACTGTATGTATATATATATATATAACTATATACATGAAGTCGCATTTCAGGCTAAATTACTAAATGTAAATGTATGTATATTTTTTGTAAATATTTTATTATATCTTTTCATGTGACAACACTGAAGAAATGACACTTTGCTACAATGTAAAGTAGTCAGTGTACAGCTTGTATAACAATGTAAATTTGCTGTCCCCTAAAATTACTCAACACACAGCCATTAATGTCTAACCCGCTGGCCACAAAAGTGAGTACACCCCTAA
>NW_015505289.1:2508581-2509142 GCF_001515645.1 Sinocyclocheilus grahami | reverse complement strand
AAAAAAACAAACATACAAAATGTAAAAAATACATATTTATTTCTGAAATATGTGGACAACTATCTGCTTGATAATCTATTACAAAACTTCCCTGTAGTTTAAACAGTACAGCATGGCGCTGGTAACCTCAAGATCATGGGTTCAATTCCCAGAGAAAGCAAGTACTGATAAAATGTAAATGCGTACCTTGAATGCCATGTACAGTAAGTCACTTCAGATAAAAGCATTTGTCAAATGCATAAATGCAAAGGATCAGTAGGCAGTATACAGTACACACGTCCCAAATAGTAGTATGCTAGTATGCCACTGAAAACACAGCCGGAGAGAGAACCATCCCGTCACATTTATTGAGAGAGGTGACGTTTTGACCTTGTCTTGGAAAGTGACCTCTAGGAGCTCTCTTTAGACATGTTCTCACTCCCTGAGGGAGGATGAGGAGAGGTGAGAGGGAAGAGATGAGGGCTTTATTCCCTCTTGCTGTGGCCTTTATTCTTAGCACAAAAGCCACTGAGCTGACTCTGGCACGTAGGATGGCACTGCACGTCTGCCTGAGCCTCTGAT
>NW_015505289.1:2494830-2508571 GCF_001515645.1 Sinocyclocheilus grahami | reverse complement strand
ACATTATTGTTTCTCCTCTATGCCCCGCCTTTCTGAAATACGTCGTTTTTTACAAAGCTCATTGTTCTGAAATGCGAGGTGTGCTCTGATTGGCCAGCTATTCAGTGTGTTGTGATTAGCCGAATACCTCAAGCGCGTGACGGAAATGTTACGTCCCTCACCATACTGTGATGCCCTGTCCGGCCGGAGCATAACGTAAAACCATGTCTGTGTTTGTGATCGGAGAAATGACAAACAACAAGTGCTACTCTACACTGCCCAAAAAACTCGCGTTTGAATCGTCAGTGGCAAATTCTTTAAATATAAAAAAACGTACTTACAGTCTGTGAGTAAGAACAGCTGGCATTGTAGTTTACTCTACCAGGATCAGGAAACAGTCCTCCATAAAATGCACTCCACACATCTGAATATTTGGGTTAAACTGTTCTGGAACAGTGTTGTAAATACAACTTAACCACTGATTTCTAGTCGTGTCCTCTTTTGGAAGACCAAACAAAGTAGTTTCGCTTTCACAATGAAAAAGCATCACACACCGCGGCTTTGAGTGAGCGGAGGCCGGAGGCCTAGAGTGAGCGGAGGCCAGCTTGAGTGAGCATCGCTTTCATAACGAAACACACAATGTCTCCACGACATGGCGGCTGCGGCAACAACAATACTACAACTAGAATAAAAGTTATGCCTTCTTTACGTTATGCAAATCTTCCCACACAGTTACGTAGACATGTGAGGGCGTGTTTAAAAGAGGCGTTTTAGGAGGGTGTGGACGAGTGTTAAATTTTATAAAGAATATCTCTTTGGGTTTGAGACTTTAGTCTTTGCAGCTTTAGGGATCTTATCTATTCACGAACAGCTTGTAACACTCCAAAGAGAAAAGAAAAATCGCATCATATGACCCCTTTAAATTGATAAAAAGTGACCGTAAAGAGTCATTTATAATGTTACAAAAGATTTCTATTTCAAATAAATGCTATTCTTTTTAACTTTCTATTCATTAAAAAAGGAACAACAGTCCATAAAATTATTAAATATTTTAAACATTGGTAACAATAATAAATAAATGTTTCTTGAGCATCAAATCAGCATATTAGAATGATTTCTGAAGGATCATGTGACACTGAAGACTGGAGCAATGATGCTGAAAATTCAGATTTGAATCACAGGAATAAAGTACATTTAAAAATATATTCAAATAGAAAGTTATTTTAAATTACAATAATATTTCACAATATTACTGTTTTTTAATATATTTATGATCAAATAAATGCCACCTTGGTAAGCATTTTGGCTTCTTTCAAATATATATATATAAAAAAAAAAATTTATGTGCTCCGCTATTAGGGGCTGTCAAAAATCTTCTTTTTTTTTAACAATGGAGTCCACACTTTTGAAAGGTAGTGTATGTGGATTGTAAAAAGTCCATTAAGTATCATAACAGAGTACTATAGAGCCAGACAATGGATTTGTAACCATACAAAGTCCTTACACTTTGACAAAAAAACGATTTTTTCTTTTGGAGTGATGTGTATCAATGATGAAACGTTGACAATAAGAAACAGAAATGCGTTTCTTCCTCAATTTTGAGTTTTTAAAACCACAGTCATTTGATATGGTGCATCACAGCTGTAAAGTGCATTTGCTGTACATTGGCAATTAGTCACAGAAAGCCGGCGATGTACTGGACGGAGATGTTCTCGTTTAAGAATCTAGAGCTCTCTGTAATTACTCCTGTTGTGCCTACACTCCAGATGCTCTCAGAGGAAATTCAGCTAATTGGTGCTGGAAAGAGAAATGAGTCTGGGGCCAAACCAGTGATCTTCGGCATCTCTGCGCTCTTTACTCGTCTTCTAAACTGCGCTTTTGAGGTGCACACAACAGCAGACAGCGCATTTGGGTGAACGTAGTCGGATCTATAATTGAACATTTACATCATCCTCCGAGGTGAAACGAGGAAAGCCTGAGCTCCTCTGCGCTCTTGTTTTATGAGAGTTAAGGTGACCAGCAGCCCGAGGTACACAGGAAATTGAATCGCGCTTCCTTCCTGTAAGTCCTAGCAGCATTTGGTCTTACTCAGAGCACTGAACTGCAAAGAATGAAGTCACAACATAACCATGCTGATGTACTGCGGCCACATGGGAAATACCATTTGCATTGTTAAAAATATCAAATGAACTGATAAACATCCGCTTTGTCAAAGTTCATCTATCTTTCTAGCATTCTATCCATCTATCCATCTTTCTAGTGTTCTATCCATCTATCCATCCATCTCTTCATCTATCTTTCTAGATCCAATCCACCATTTGTCTTGTGTGCTATCTTTCTAGTGTTCTATTAATCCATCTTTCTATACATTTATCCATCCATCCATCCAGATTCATTCTTCCCACTGGTCACTATGGTGCGACTTACTTTCTCAGTTGGTCACACGAGCACATGATTTGGTTGCATTATTTCTTTTATTATATTTATTTATTTATTTATTTTGCTACAACATGGGATTAATCAATGCATGCTGATGAATAGTATTTTTCTTTTATCTTAGTTTATATTTATATGCTAACAAAAGTGGTTAACATTCAACCCGTTCTTTTTCATCAGTATTATTTGTGATTTGAATTTTGTGAATGGGAGTTCCTCTTTTGCTGTGTTATAAGCCGGGCATCGGATGCTTTCACTTTCAATTTCAAATTTGTTTTAAAATGAAAACAAAAAGAAAAGTAAAACTAAACTGGCTGATGATAACAGTGCAAAAAAATGGTTGCATATGGGACCATTTTGGTAGCAGTCTAGAGCCCTGCCATCTCTTCATCAATCTATCATCCATCTATCTATCATTTATCTTTCTAGTGTTCTATCCATCTATCTATGCATCCATCCATCCTCCATTTTTGTAGTGTACTATCTTTCTAGCGTTTGATCCATCTATCTATCCATCCATCCATTTTTCTAGTGTTCTGTCCATCTATCTATCATCCATCCATCTTCTAGTGTTCTATCTTTCTAGCGTTTTATCCATCTATCCATCCATCATCCATCTTTCAAGCATCCCATCTATCTGTCCATCCATCTTTCTAGCTTTCCATCATCTATGCATCTATCCATCCATCCATCTTTCTAGTGTTCTATCTTTCTAGCATATCTATCTATATATCTACCCATCTATCATTCATCCATCTCTCTATCTTTTTAGCATTCTATCCATCCATCAGCAATCTAACATTCTAGTGTTCTATCGTTCTCATGTTCTATCCATCTATCCACCCATCAACTCATCCATCCATCCATCATTCATTCATCTTTCTAGCATTCCATCTATCCATCCATTCATCTTTCTAGTGTCTGTCTACCCATCTATCATCCGTCCATCTCTCTATCTTTCTAGCATTCCATCCATCCATCTTTCTAGCATTTTATCATCTATCCATCCAGCTATCATTCACCCATCACTCCATCCATCTTTCTAGCATTTTATCATCTATCCATCCAGCTATCATTCACCCATCACTCCATCCATCTTTCTAGCATTTTATCATCTATCCATGTATCTATCTTTCTAACGTTCAAACTTTCTAGCATTCCATCCACCCATCTGTCCCAGCTCTGCGCTTTAACTACTACGCCACACCATTCATCCATCCATGCACTGTGAGAGTAACTTACGTAGTCGTGGAATGCCTTGGCTTCACTGGAATGCTCACAGGTTTCTCTCCTTTCAGGTGCCGCACAATATAAATCCCAGAATACACTGCAAACCACACAGGGATGAATGAAGCAGTTGCCATGAACAACACATCAGCACATGAGAAACATTTAACAATGCCAATCATACCACCACCATGAATGTAAGAATCCTGGAGGTTCTCCTAACGTTATGTTCTTCTCCCATCTTATCTGGGGAGAAAGTTGAGAAATACATTGTAAGACACGTTTCACAGTAAGACTACTTTCCTTTCATTAAATGCCCAACAGCATGTTTTTTTCTAGTCAGCCAGGCTAATTAACTGCTCAATATTTGGCGAGTCCACTTTGCAGAGGCTGTGATTCCCCTTGTATTAGTTCCAAAATATAAAGACATCTTTGTTAATTGATGATGCATAACTGTTTTCAAGTGTAATTTTTGAGTAAATATGTATAATTTGTAAAATCTGTTTAAAACTAGTTTAAGTGTATATTTTACATTATTTGTAGAACATTTAAACTGGACCAAACCTGCTGTTTTGTTTTGTGTTTTAAACACTCTCTTCTTAGATACAAAGTAGCTCACTTAAAATAGTCTAGTCTGAGACATTTGGACAAGTTAACCTTGCAAATTTGAATAGATCGGGCGACTTGAAGTGACTTGAAGTCATTTCTTGTGATTGGCTGTGCTTTAGAATTAGAATGACAATCAGAAATGGTGCACTAAATGTGTATTATTGTGTTTTCTCAGATGGTTTGTACTCTTGAGTGTGTATGACTCATATGCAAATAATGGTGAGACTATAAATATTGAAGCGGTGCTTCAAAATGTCATAGTTTCCTTCACATAGATCAATCCCACAATGCCTCAGTAACACTGATACACTCATTCAGGCATAAATGATTGTGATCTTGCTTAAAAGCAATACATAGCAAATAAAACACATGATTGTGAGCAGCTGATATAAGAAAGCAAAGATGCGCTTTTCTTCATAAAAAGTGGAATGAGGTGATGATCACCATGCCAGCACCGCTCCAGCATTTCTGCTGAAACTATTAAGTTGTTTTTACAGCGATGCACTGACTCTCCTCCAGTCTCATTAAGTGGACACCAAACATCAAACGTGTCCTGCTTGCTCAGCATATCATCTGCGTGTAATTAAATTAGCCAGAGCCCCAGGGGGGCGGGCCGATGCTTACGAGGCCGTGTGCCTGGATGGCACATCGATAAGCAGGAGCTTAAATAAAACCCTGACTGGCTCACCTCTGACAGGAAGGTCTGTGCCGACTTCTGGGCTCCTACATGTAACAAGTACTCGTACACGTAGAGCGCTAGCCTGCGAAAAATAGAGAAAAAACACACATTAATTCATATAACACTATGCTCCATAAGCATTCTATTCTATTCAGAAATTAGGAAAATAATGCTAATGTACCTAAATAGTTTTAAAGGCTACATACTTTGGATGTCAAGTCTTAAATTTACAGATTATTATAAACAAGGCATTTTTTTTATCCAGTGGGGACATAAGTACTGATTATAATGACTTATACTGTCTTTTTACGTATTGCGTTGCATCGCGCAGCGTAAACATAAAACCATGTCAGCATTTGTGATCGGAGAAATAACAAACAAACAAGCGCTACCCTACACGGCCCAAAACTTGCGTTTGAATCATCAGTGGCAAATCCTTTAAATATGAAAGCGTACTTACAGGCTGTGAGTCAGCATTATTTGTCAGAACACCGGCATTGTAGGCTACTCTCCCAGGAAACAGACCTCGTCCTCCGTAAATTGCGTTGCTCACATCTGAATATTTTAACCACTGATTTCTAGTTGTGTCCTGTTTTGGAAGGCCAAACAAAGTAGTATCGCTTTCATAACGAAACACACAATGTCTCCACGACATGGCGGCTGCGGCAACAACAATACTACAACTAGAATAAAAGTTATGCCTTCTTTACGTTATGCAAATCTTCCCACACAGTTACGTAGACATGTGAGGGCGTGTTTAAAAGAGGCGTTTTAGGAGGGTGTGGACGAGTGTTAAATTTTATAAAGAATATCTCTTTGGGTTTGAGACTTTAGTCTTTGCAGCTTTAGGGATCTTATCTATTCACGAACAGCTTGTAACACTCCAAAGAGAAAAGAAAAATCGCATCATATGACCCCTTTAAATTGATAAAAAGTGACCGTAAAGAGTCATTTATAATGTTACAAAAGATTTCTATTTCAAATAAATGCTATTCTTTTTAACTTTCTATTCATTAAAAAAGGAACAACAGTCCATAAAATTATTAAATATTTTAAACATTGGTAACAATAATAAATAAATGTTTCTTGAGCATCAAATCAGCATATTAGAATGATTTCTGAAGGATCATGTGACACTGAAGACTGGAGCAATGATGCTGAAAATTCAGATTTGAATCACAGGAATAAAGTACATTTAAAAATATATTCAAATAGAAAGTTATTTTAAATTACAATAATATTTCACAATATTACTGTTTTTTAATATATTTATGATCAAATAAATGCCACCTTGGTAAGCATTTTGGCTTCTTTCAAATATATATATATAAAAAAAAAAATTTATGTGCTCCGCTATTAGGGGCTGTCAAAAATCTTCTTTTTTTTTAACAATGGAGTCCACACTTTTGAAAGGTAGTGTATGTGGATTGTAAAAAGTCCATTAAGTATCATAACAGAGTACTATAGAGCCAGACAATGGATTTGTAACCATACAAAGTCCTTACACTTTGACAAAAAAACGATTTTTTCTTTTGGAGTGATGTGTATCAATGATGAAACGTTGACAATAAGAAACAGAAATGCGTTTCTTCCTCAATTTTGAGTTTTTAAAACCACAGTCATTTGATATGGTGCATCACAGCTGTAAAGTGCATTTGCTGTACATTGGCAATTAGTCACAGAAAGCCGGCGATGTACTGGACGGAGATGTTCTCGTTTAAGAATCTAGAGCTCTCTGTAATTACTCCTGTTGTGCCTACACTCCAGATGCTCTCAGAGGAAATTCAGCTAATTGGTGCTGGAAAGAGAAATGAGTCTGGGGCCAAACCAGTGATCTTCGGCATCTCTGCGCTCTTTACTCGTCTTCTAAACTGCGCTTTTGAGGTGCACACAACAGCAGACAGCGCGTTTGGGTGAACGTAGTCGGATCTATAATTGAACATTTACATCATCCTCCGAGGTGAAACGAGGAAAGCCTGAGCTCCTCTGCGCTCTTGTTTTATGAGAGTTAAGGTGACCAGCAGCCCGAGGTACACAGGAAATTGAATCGCGCTTCCTTCCTGTAAGTCCTAGCAGCATTTGGTCTTACTCAGAGCACTGAACTGCAAAGAATGAAGTCACAACATAACCATGCTGATGTACTGCGGCCACATGGGAAATACCATTTGCATTGTTAAAAATATCAAATGAACTGATAAACATCCGCTTTGTCAAAGTTCATCTATCTTTCTAGCATTCTATCCATCTATCCATCTTTCTAGTGTTCTATCCATCTATCCATCCATCTCTTCATCTATCTTTCTAGATCCAATCCACCATTTGTCTTGTGTGCTATCTTTCTAGTGTTCTATTAATCCATCTTTCTATACATTTATCCATCCATCCATCCAGATTCATTCTTCCCACTGGTCACTATGGTGCGACTTACTTTCTCAGTTGGTCACACGAGCACATGATTTGGTTGCATTATTTCTTTTATTATATTTATTTATTTATTTATTTTGCTACAACATGGGATTAATCAATGCATGCTGATGAATAGTATTTTTCTTTTATCTTAGTTTATATTTATATGCTAACAAAAGTGGTTAACATTCAACCCGTTCTTTTTCATCAGTATTATTTGTGATTTGAATTTTGTGAATGGGAGTTCCTCTTTTGCTGTGTTATAAGCCGGGCATCGGATGCTTTCACTTTCAATTTCAAATTTGTTTTAAAATGAAAACAAAAAGAAAAGTAAAACTAAACTGGCTGATGATAACAGTGCAAAAAAATGGTTGCATATGGGACCATTTTGGTAGCAGTCTAGAGCCCTGCCATCTCTTCATCAATCTATCATCCATCTATCTATCATTTATCTTTCTAGTGTTCTATCCATCTATCTATGCATCCATCCATCCTCCATTTTTGTAGTGTACTATCTTTCTAGCGTTTGATCCATCTATCTATCCATCCATCCATTTTTCTAGTGTTCTGTCCATCTATCTATCATCCATCCATCTTCTAGTGTTCTATCTTTCTAGCGTTTTATCCATCTATCCATCCATCATCCATCTTTCAAGCATCCCATCTATCTGTCCATCCATCTTTCTAGCTTTCCATCATCTATGCATCTATCCATCCATCCATCTTTCTAGTGTTCTATCTTTCTAGCATATCTATCTATATATCTACCCATCTATCATTCATCCATCTCTCTATCTTTTTAGCATTCTATCCATCCATCAGCAATCTAACATTCTAGTGTTCTATCGTTCTCATGTTCTATCCATCTATCCACCCATCAACTCATCCATCATCCATCATTCATTCATCTTTCTAGCATTCCATCTATCCATCCATTCATCTTTCTAGTGTCTGTCTACCCATCTATCATCCGTCCATCTCTCTATCTTTCTAGCATTCCATCCATCCATCTTTCTAGCATTTTATCATCTATCCATCCAGCTATCATTCACCCATCACTCCATCCATCTTTCTAGCATTTTATCATCTATCCATGTATCTATCTTTCTAACGTTCAAACTTTCTAGCATTCCATCCACCCATCTGTCCCAGCTCTGCGCTTTAACTACTACGCCACACCATTCATCCATCCATGCACTGTGAGAGTAACTTACGTAG
The DNA here is from genome assembly GCF_001515645.1 of Sinocyclocheilus grahami. Taxonomy (NCBI): domain Eukaryota; kingdom Metazoa; phylum Chordata; class Actinopteri; order Cypriniformes; family Cyprinidae; genus Sinocyclocheilus; species Sinocyclocheilus grahami. The sequence continues at coordinate 2,500,017 of NW_015505289.1, read as the reverse complement.
TCGTGGAATGCCTTGGCTTCACTGGAATGCTCACAGGTTTCTCTCCTTTCAGGTGCCGCACAATATAAATCCCAGAATACACTGCAAACCACACAGGGATGAATGAAGCAGTTGTCATGAACAACACATCAGCACATGAGAAACATTTAACAATGCCAATCATACCACCACCATGAATGTAAGAATCCTGGAGGTTCTCCTAACGTTATGTTCTTCTCCCATCTTATCTGGGGAGAAAGTTGAGAAATACATTGTAAGACACGTTTCACAGTAAGACTACTTTCCTTTCATTAAATGCCCAACAGCATGTTTTTTTCTAGTCAGCCAGGCTAATTAACTGCTCAATATTTGGCGAGTCCACTTTGCAGAGGCTGTGATTCCCCTTGTATTAGTTCCAAAATATAAAGACATCTTTGTTAATTGATGATGCATAACTGTTTTCAAGTGTAATTTTTGAGTAAATATGTATAATTTGTAAAATCTGTTTAAAACTAGTTTAAGTGTATATTTTACATTATTTGTAGAACATTTAAACTGGACCAAACCTGCTGTTTTGTTTTGTGTTTTAAACACACTCTCTTCTTAGATACAAAGTAGCTCACTTAAAATAGTCTAGTCTGAGACATTTGGACAAGTTAACCTTGCAAATTTGAATAGATCGGGCGACTTGAAGTGACTTGAAGTCATTTCTTGTGATTGGCTGTGCTTTAGAATTAGAATGACAATCAGAAATGGTGCACTAAATGTGTATTATTGTGTTTTCTCAGATGGTTTGTACTCTTGAGTGTGTATGACTCATATGCAAATAATGGTGAGACTATAAATATTGAAGCGGTGCTTCAAAATGTCATAGTTTCCTTCACATAGATCAATCCCACAATGCCTCAGTAACACTGATACACTCATTCAGGCATAAATGATTGTGATCTTGCTTAAAAGCAATACATAGCAAATAAAACACATGATTGTGAGCAGCTGATATAAGAAAGCAAAGATGCGCTTTTCTTCATAAAAAGTGGAATGAGGTGATGATCACCATGCCAGCACCGCTCCAGCATTTCTGCTGAAACTATTAAGTTGTTTTTACAGCGATGCACTGACTCTCCTCCAGTCTCATTAAGTGGACACCAAACATCAAACGTGTCCTGCTTGCTCAGCATATCATCTGCGTGTAATTAAATTAGCCAGAGCCCCAGGGGGGCGGGCCGATGCTTACGAGGCCGTGTGCCTGGATGGCACATCGATAAGCAGGAGCTTAAATAAAACCCTGACTGGCTCACCTCTGACAGGAAGGTCTGTGCCGACTTCTGGGCTCCTACATGTAACAAGTACTCGTACACGTAGAGCGCTAGCCTGCGAAAAATAGAGAAAAAACACACATTAATTCATATAACACTATGCTCCATAAGCATTCTATTCTATTCAGAAATTAGGAAAATAATGCTAATGTACCTAAATAGTTTTAAAGGCTACATACTTTGGATGTCAAGTCTTAAATTTACAGATTAAACCTTGTTACTGTTCAAAAACAAGTATCACAATACCTGAAATCTAGTGTAGAATAATATGTTTATAAATGCAAATAGTATTATGATATTAGGTCTGTGAATAAAATAATAATTTTAATTAATAATTACACTCACAGTTTTCACAATCCCCAAATTAATGACTCAACATAAAAAATATAATTATTTAATTGCTAACATAATAATAATTAGAAATAATCAGAATTTAAGAAACTGTTACAAACCCATCTTTTTAAAATAGCTTATCTTGATGACAAGTTTGATTTCTTAATTTTTCTTATATTGATTTCTGTAATTTTCGTATTTTTACGTGCTTTTACTGTTTGCAGTGCTTTGGGTATAAGAAAAGCACATTATAAATAAAATGTGTGGTGATAATAATAATAATAATTATTATTATTATTTTAAATTATTATTATTACTATTATTATCATTGTTGTTTTTGTTATCTAAATTATTAATTAAAAGTTAGCCACAAAAAAGTGAGAAACACAAAAAATGATGCTGTTTAATTGCATATTAATAAAATCCAATTAATATATCCATATTAATTGGACCTTTCTGTGTAATACTTTATACCGTGCTGCAAATGCTAAATTATTTTGTGATTTAAAGGTAAAATCAAGCATGCAATTTTAATAATAAGAGTTACATGTAAAAATTGCATAAAATCTGATTTATTAACCATTTATTTCCATAAACTGAAGTGGCCAATTGGAACAGACAATGTCAGATTCAGTGTAATTTTTGAAAGTTTCAGCAAATAAACAGAGTTACATGATTTAAGGTATAATCCATGGCTGAAGCGCAGATAATGGGGGACTAGTCCAAGTTAATTCACATAAGATTATGCTCTAAACCTTCTTGTCTAGTCTCATCTATTCAGATATTAGAAAAAATATGATTTATTGCCATATTGCCAAGTGGCCAAAATTAAAACTGACTGCTGTTCAGTGTCATCCAAAAAACATGTGAGGAGGAAAACAATTTGGACCACACAGACTGTCTGAAGTATGAATCAAAGCTTCCAAAATCAACAAATTCCAAGTTTTACCCCTGAAGAAACATTTTTTTTTTTTTTTACTTAAAAGCCGTAGTGACACTTCACTCTTGCAGGCATAAAAAAATGAAGAAACCGTGTAGAAAAGGTCAGGCTAGAGATTGCACCCGGACAGTGAACACCACAGAAAGACAAACTTTAGATGCAGATCAGCTTTCCTGATGCCGAACGATCTATCAAACAAAATGAGAGTTCAGAGGCATCACTTTGCCTGTCAGCATAGGCCAAAAAGTACCATTTCCTTTGAATGATGAACAAGGTGACTGGGAAAAGAGAGAGGCATCCACATTCATTCATCGATCTGCATTTTCAGATTTGATAACTTGACTCAGCACGGTTCATTTGAGGCCACCGCAGCTCTGTGCATCAATATGAAATTTTCACACACATCCTAAACCTCAGTGTGACATGTCTTTAACACCGGTTGAGAGTTAATATAACAGCTAAGGTATTGTCAGGTGGTTGCTAAAGTCTGTTTGGTTGCTATGAAGTCGCTAGGGTGGCTACTGACTGGTCCAAGTCAAATGAGCTCATTCAAAGTCTCTATGATCCAAAGATGTGACTCGGGCTCCTCCCTCAATGTAAATCTATGGGACCTTTCATAGATTTACTAGCACAGCATGGTATGATTTGAGGTATAATTCATGGGTGAAACATCCATAATGGGGTACTAGTTCAAGTTAATTCACATTAGATACTCTATAAGCATTCTAGTCTAGTCTATTCAGATATTAGAAAAAAAATAATGCAAATGTAGCTGAATAGCTTCAAATGACTTTGGACTTGCAGTCTTAAATCTACAAATTAACATTAAAACTTGTGTTGTCGCTGTTCAAAAACAAATATCACAATATTTGAGACCTAATGTAGAACAATAAGTTTACAAATATATTTATATATTCAATTATATAATAATACATATAATATATTATTATAATATTAGGACCATGAATAAAGATTAAACTAACACATTAACACATAAAATCCCCAAGTTAATGTCAACTTTTTCATTATTTATTATTATTATTTAATGTTAGCCACAAAAAAATTACAATAAAAGATTAGATGCTGCATAATTTTATAATGAGTGCTTAAATAATGTAAATAATTTAAATACGTATAAATATCAATATTATTATGATATTAGGGCTGTGAACAAAGAACAAATAATTAAACTCACAGTTTTCAGTGTAACACAAAAATCCCCAAATTAATGTCAACAAAGTAAATTTAATTAACTTAAATGCTTTAATAATAATAATTACTATTATTATTATTATTTCATGTTAGTGACAAAAAAGTGAGAAAACATTAAGAAAAAATTAATAATAATAATAATAACAACAACAACAACAATAAATGATTAGATGTTACAATTCTATAATGGGTGGCTAAATAAATAATGCAAATTTAAATAATTAGGGATCAGTAAAGTTTCATTCTTTCATTTAGGTTTGTAAACCACTCATTTTAGTGCAATATATACTAATTTGCATATATAATCTAATATGAATATGTTTCACAATCAAATGGACAATTAATACAGCATGTAAAACCGGAGAACAGCTCTTTGATCAGGTGAGTTTGGCCAGTATTGACTAGTAGTGATCATTGCATTTGATTTCAAACGCCCCCTTAACCTTGAGAGTCAGATACTGATTAACAGACAAGACCGGTAAAACCTGATTTATCACACATCTAATTTATCCTTCCCAAACCATCAAGAAACTTTGATGTCCCAACAGCTCAGTTTGAAGGCAGCACTAATGACATTGAGTGAATGCAGAAGCCCAGTAGACCACAGTACATCATTTTAGAACAAATGCAAATGAGTTTCACAAGCAGTTTGCACTTTCTGTCATTACCAGAGCCTCGTACACTGAGTAGCCGGTCAGAAATATGCCACCAAACGAATTCTAATGAATGACCAGGACAGAGCTTGCACAAAGAGATGTGCGTCCACTTATCTGCACCTATATAAGAGCGTGTGGAATGTGACCAATCGAGGTAGAGAAATGAATGAAGAGAGAAGGAATATCAGAGGAACAAAGGAGCACGAGCAGGGCTATGTGGTGAGGATAATAACTACGGATACTGACGCAAACAGCAGAGAAGATTAAAGGAGTCGGGTGGGTAGAAAAGTGCGGGGCAATTAATACTCCAGAGGTCTAGAAACTTTGGTAATGTCATGGTGATGGGAATGACGGGGGGAGAAGCGCAGTGAAAATACCCCCTAGCAAGGCTGCAGAATGAACTCAATAGAAAACTCAATGTCTCCCTGCAAAATACTAAACAGAGAAGCTCACAGAATGTTAATCATCAAATAGACAGGCCTGTTTCTCTATATATACAGTGGGGCAAAAAAGTATTTAGTCAGCCACCAATTGTGCAAGTTCTCCCACTTAAAAAGATGAGAGAGGCCTGTAATTTTCATCATAGGTATACCTCAACTATGAGAGACAAAATGAGAAAAAAAAATCCAGAAAATCACATTGTAGGATTTTTAAAGAATTAATTGGTAAATTCCTCGGGAAAATAAGTATTTGGTCACCTACAAACAAGCAAGAGTTCTGGCTCTCACAGACCTGTAACTTCTTATTT
>NW_015505289.1:2491884-2493708 GCF_001515645.1 Sinocyclocheilus grahami | reverse complement strand
TTTTTTTTCTCATTTTGTCTCTCATAGTTGAGGTATACCTATGATGAAAATTACAGGCCTCTCTCATCTTTTTAAGTGGGAGAACTTGTACAATTGGTGGCTGACTAAATACTTTTTTTCCCCACTGTACATAGAGGCCTAAGAAAAATATTATAAGTATTATTACAAGTATTAGAAATATGATTGGATGAGCCACATATGTATTCATATATATACTGTATACCGATATGTGTATATATGAAGAGTTAATTTGCAAAAACCGATAAACGCCACTTTAAAAAAAAAAAAGAGCTGATTGCCGTGCATTATTCTCTACATATAGCGCGATCTGAACCCTAAACATGTTTTGTCAAAAAAGCTGGTTTTGTTCACTTTCAAGGCATCGCGAGTTCACGTTTTACAGCAGAAGCCAACAAGGGCCCTTGTTGTTTTTGAGCGGAAGCCGATAAGTCCATTTTAGCGAATCAGCGCGCTGTATTCAGGTCAGGTGACAAGGCTACTTTCACTTTGAAAAGACGTGCTAGCTGAGAGGAGTTTCGTCAAAGCTAGCTGACTAAAAGTGATCGAGGATGGATAATTTCAACGAACTTCATGAACCTGTGATATCTTCTTCAGGGCGAAAAAGGAAAATAAAAGCTGAAAAGTTTTCACGGAAGCTTGCAAAAGCAGCGCGTTACAATGGTGAGGGAAAAGCTCTGTGTATTGTGTGTAATCACATCCATACAGTTTATGATCACAACCACAACAACGTTTGTCAGACATCTACTTTTTTTGTTAAAGTGAAGTGACGTGTGGCCAAGTATGGTGACCCATACTCGGAATTAGTGCTCTGCATTTACCCATCCAAAGTGCACACACACAGCAGTGAACACACACAAACCGTGAACACACACCCGGCGCAGTGGGCAGCCATTTATGCTGCGGCGCCCGGGGAGCAGTTGGGGGTTCGGTGCCTTGCTCAAGGGCACCTCAGTCGTGGTATTGAAGGTGGAAGAGAGCGCTGTACATTCAACCTACAATCCCTGCCGGTATGAGACTCTAACCCACAACCTTTGGGTTACAAGTCCGACTCTCTAACCATTAGGCCACGACTTCCCCCTTTTTTTTTTTTTTTTCTTTTCTTTTGTTTTTTTTGAAATTATGCAGTCAAGATTCCCACATTTGGGGAATTCGCAGAGGTCAGCACAAACCAGAGTGCAATGGCCAAGCCTCGCCCTGGGTGAACCACCTTCTTGATCATGGTGTCTCCCCTGCCAGGTAAGTATGAAGGACCACTCGGCCAGTCAGGGGTACCATTTCCCTCTCTACCGACCTCATCAACGGTGACCCCCCCACCCATAGCAAAGGAAGGCCTTCCGTTACTTGGAGTTATCTGCTTTTGCAATAATATAAAAATTTTAAAATGTAAAAAAAAACATGCTTTCAATGAACTTAAATTTTGTAAATTGCCTATTATTACTTAATAAAAAACAACCCAACTGCAGTTTGATTGATATTACTTGAAATGCGCAATAAAACAAATTTAAGCCTTGCCAGTTTAAACATTCAAGAGCCAGAAGACGTGAATGAGAACTTGCGCGCAGTGAGAAGATTTGTGTGTGTGCTCACCCGTGCATTGTCTTAAAGTTTTTTAAATATTATTATTATTATATAAATTAAAAATATTCATGTAAAATATTTTTTGAAAAAAAAAAATCCTATACTTATTTAGGGCTGCATGATATATAAAACTAGGGCTGCACGATAAATCGCATGCGATATTTAATGCGCATCTTGTCAATAAAGCCGGTTCTGTAATCAGCGGTAAATCTCCATCATGTGCGT